>NC_139624.1:75639533-75867033 GCF_964638095.1 Poromitra crassiceps
CTATCACTGCCTCACTTTATGTCTCTCCCACCTTTCTATCACTGCCTCACTTTATGTCTCTCCCACCTTTCTATCACTGCCTCACTTTATGTCTCTCCCACCTTTCTATCACTGCCTCACTTTATGTCTCTCCCACCTTTCTATCACTGCCTCACTTTATGTCTCTCCCACCTTTCTATCACTGCCTCACTTTATGTCTCTCCCACCTTTCTATCACTGCCTCACTTTATGTCTCTCCCACCTTTCTATCACTGCCTCACTTTATGTCTCTCCCACCTTTCTATCACTGCCTCACTTTATGTCTCTCCCACCTTTCTATCACTGCCTCACTTTATGTCTCTCCCACCTTTCTATCACTGCCTCACTTTATGTCTCTCCCACCTTTCTATCACTGCCTCACTTTATGTCTCTCCCACCTTTCTATCACTGCCTCACTTTATGTCTCTCCCACCTTTCTATCACTGCCTCACTGTATGTCTCTCCCACCTTTCTATCACTGCCTCACTTTATGTCTCTCCCACCTTTCTATCACTGCCTCACTTTATGTCTCTCCCACCTTTCTATCACTGCCTCACTGTATGTCTCTCCCACCTTTCTATCACTGCCTCACTTTATGTCTCTCCCACCTTTCTATCACTGCCTCACTGTATGTCTCTCCCACCTTTCTATCACTGCCTCACTTTATGTCTCTCCCACCTTTCTATCACTGCCTCACTTTATGTCTCTCCCACCTTTCTATCACTGCCTCACTTTATGTCTCTCCCACCTTTCTATCACTGCCTCACTTTATGTCTCTCCCACCTTTCTATCACTGCCTCACTTTATGTCTCTCCCACCTTTCTATCACTGCCTCACTTTATGTCTCTCCCACCTTTCTATCACTGCCTCACTTTATGTCTCTCCCACCTTTCTATCACTGCCTCACTTTATAGAGTCCTGCAGGGAGGAGCTCTTTTTGTAGGCCAACCCAGTAGTTAGCATCACGGTAACCTCGCGTCACCAGGCTCTTCTCAGAAAGAGCCTGGCCTCCGTTTACAAGGGGTTTTGTCACTCGGCCTGTTTCCGGCCTAGACCCCGCCTTAGACAGGAAGCAAGCAGCGCAAACAGAATAAGAAAATCAAACAGCAAAACAAAAGATGGACGTACCGAACGAGGTTTTTGAACAAGTTCTTGTAGAAACATTGCGGATTCACAATATCCCATATTTTAAGCCAATACAGAAGCTTTTTTTTTTATCAGGCTCTAGCTAACGTAACCGCGCTGCGTCAAGCTAACGGCAACAAAGAAGATTTTTTTTGGCGCACTTGTTTCCTGTTTCCTTGGTTTACGACCCCAATGCCAAAAGCGTGCCCAGACTAGCATCACGGTGGGTTCCCTCAACAAAAAATCTTTTTTGTTCCCATTGGCCTTTGGATTATTGCATCAAATAAGGTCAAGTTTATAATACTTAGAGGTTGTGTTCAGCAAGATAATGTGCACAAATCAACCCCACTTTTATGATTTTTGAAGCGTAAATGTGATCACCAAACAAAAACAAAAAAGCTACAGAAATAGAAGTGGTCTTCATTTGCGTTATCTTCCTGAACACAACCTCATAATCTTTTGTTAACCGCGGACCTTATTTCAGGCATCTAACCAAAAACCCATTCAAAAACCCCATTGACTTTGAGAGGGGGGAACCCATGCTAACTCATTTCATTGTTGTGTCTGTGTATCTCTATCTGTCTATATATCTACCCATCTGAATGTCTCCATGGGGATCAATACAATGAAAAGGCGGGGTGTGTGCGCTGCAGAATGGCCTAGTTGTTAGAGAGCGCGTCCTTGAGCTGCACCATTGAGGTTCAATCCCCAGCGTGGGCAAGCATCCTCCTCGCTGCTCAAGTGTCCTTGAGCAAGACACTGAATCCCTAGCTGACCCTGACCTCCGACCTCCCTGTTTTGTCTTTCCTTCCCAATTCTCTCTCTCTCTCAGTGGTGGGGATGTTGAAGTCTCTCCACCAGCTGCAGCAGGAGAACAGGAAGTTGGAGGAGCAGATCAAAACCCTGACCATGAAGAAAGAGAGACTGCAGCTCCTCAGTGCTCAGCTCTCAGTGCCTTTCACCCCTGCCACCGCCTCCTCAGGTACGCACGCACACGCGCGCGCACACACACACACACACACACACGCACATTGGTTTCAATCAATCGCAGTGGAATAAAGACTTTAGGTGAAGATATTTGCAGCTGGAATCAGAGATACAAAAGAACACAAATATGTATCGCTAACACAATACAGATTGGGCTTCACAGATAATGAACACATAAATGCACATGTACATGCACTCAAATACTTCCTAGAATGCTCTCTGCACATACACCCCGACACACACGTGAGCGTGCACCATGGACTTATTATAAGATGGACTGGGCATTGGTCCCGTTCAGTGAAGCCGCTGCATGTTAGATCGCCGCTCTGGTGGCTGAATCCAGTATTAGGTCACAAGGCCCGCCTCCCCATGTTAGTGGATGGGAAAATCACAACCGAAATAATCACAGTATACGTCAGATAAATTTTTTCCAAAGGTGGTTTGTATCATTTTAGATAGTCATTATCATGCTAATGCCTGTGCAAGTGGTTTTTTTGATCAGTTTGTTTTTAAGTAGTTATTTGACATATAAAAAGGGATAAAAATGGATGATTGACAGCTGTGGCAGCCAGTCTCAAGCCGTCATTGACTGGACAGGCTCTGCACATTATAGATCTATCGTCATAGACAAGACACACGGCTTCATGTTATCTAACGCTCCCTGGAAGTCGGGTGGCTCATGGGTTGGCTGTGCTGGCTACCAGACATCAATGGACCCCAATAAAAAGAACATTGTTTTGAGGAATGAAAACAAATGTTTTGTGCGCGAGGAATACGTTGGTTGGGGACTGAAGTAAGTTCAGAAAATATGTGTTTTATGAGTTACTCCAGCTACGTTATAGGTACACAATGGTTTTAACATGCAGGCTAGCATTAGCGTTAGCTGCTTGTGCTAGTCGGCTGTTTTTCATATTACTATAACTTAACAACCGATAACGATAGCTGGAATAACACAATAATAGACACATATTTTCAGAACTGACCAGGTTGTCCAACTCACAGGAAATGTGTTTTATAACGTTAACTCCCGTCCCGGGTATATGGATGAGGCCTAGTAGTACACAAGCACCGTTAGCTCATCGCTAACGGGTTAGCATTACATACAAACAGACGTTTTATTTTTTGTAGGCTATTAAAGCAACAAACGTTTTTATATGCATATCTGGGGGAAATGCTTTGACTGTGGGGATGTTTGTTCTTCACAAGCTCCTCTCTTAGTAACGATATACCAGGCAATAGACCAGGCAGCCTGGCTCACGCACTCACTGGGCTAACGTTAGGTTGGGCTGCCCACACACTGTACCGGGGGGGTACAACAACGTAGCCTCACGGTTAGATTTGTTAAACCAACATTTGCGCCAAAAGAAATGTAATCATAAAGTTAATCAAAATGCCACGAAAACATTAGGCTAGCTTAGTCAACACAGCAATCCCCCCAGTGAGGCTGAGGGTGAGTGAGGCTGAGGGTGAGTGAGGCCTGCCTCCACTTCCGGCCCGCGCTGAGAGCACTCAGCAGTCAGCAGCAGCCCGGAGGTCTGAAATCTCCGACAACCAAAATCAGATTTTCGTACAGGCGTCTGACAACTGATCTCATAGTGGGACTCTTCCTGGTTACTTTTGGCGAGACAAAAAATATTACAACTTAAATTGTCATATTTACAGAGCTAGACTGTATATAAATACACAACGCACTGTGCGCATTCTAGAAACAGCAGCTCTACATAAGAAAGTTCAGAGGGGCGTGGAGCTCTCAGAGGTTCTCAATCAAGGGCGCTACTGCGCAGACTCTGGTTCACTGATCTGGCCGGATTTTGGCTTCAATAAAACATACAGGGAAGAGATAGGAACGCTCTCTCCATTCATATATCTCAGTGGCGTGCACCCACCCACACGCACACACACACACACAATCAAAATTGGTGTTGATCTGTGTTGCAGATGTGAAGGGAGCCCATTTGGGAGGCAGTGACTCCTCCTTACCCATGGCAGCTCAGGTAAGGACAAACACCTATCACATGGTAGAGTCACATTATAAACCCTGTAGCACCACATCGTCCATACAGTACAACACAGCATGATACAGTACAGTACAATATAACTCAAATTAGTTTGGGTGAAGTCAAACAAGCATCAAATTGTAAAGATCACTTGTATTGGTTCATGGTATTATAATAAACTAGCAATCTCGGCTCACCCACTGCGCGGGCTTGCGGCCTCCCCCGCTGCGCGGGCTTGCAGCCTCCCCCGCTGCACGGGCTTGCAGCCTCCCCCACCCTGCAGCTTGCCCACTGCGCAAATTATATAAAAGGGATCAAATGGGCAGTTTGTTTCAAGTGGGCACTGTTTCCATTTTTGTCCCTCATCAGTGATGTCATCAGTGACATCATTATTGACGAAAACAGAGTCTTTATCTCTCCCTTTCTGTTCTCCCATCCTCTCTCCCTCTCTCTCTCTCTCGCTCTCTCTCAGGACAGTGTGTCGTGTGGCGGCCGTAGCAGCAGCAGCTCCACCTCCTCTCTCTCCACGCCTCCCTCCGTCTCCCAGAGCCCCCCCCAGCCGCAACTCAATGGGGTGGGGTGTGTGGGGGTGCCCCCCGCGGGCCTGGGCGGGATGGCCGGTCTGATGGGGGCCCTGGGCGCGGGGGGCATCGTGGGCGCTCTGAACGGGGTGATCCAGACACCCACGGGCATGGTCAGCCCTCACACACACCCCTCAATGGCAGCTACCGCCGTCACTCTGCCCGTCAACAACAGG
Organism: Poromitra crassiceps; assembly: GCF_964638095.1. Lineage (NCBI taxonomy): Eukaryota > Metazoa > Chordata > Actinopteri > Beryciformes > Melamphaidae > Poromitra > Poromitra crassiceps. The sequence goes on from NC_139624.1 coordinate 75,644,418, forward strand.
TATCTGTCTGACTGACTGATGGCTGTTTGATCCCTCTGAAAACTGTTGGGGGTGTGGCTTTGTCAGGAATGTGATTTTTCAGGTTTCTCCCGCCGCACACCGTCACTCAACAGAGTGATGCCACCATGTATTTTACAAGTTGTTTCACACGTTCTCTGCTCAGGTGGCTTTTAGATGTTTTTCTCCCCAGCAAATGCTACTTTAATGGAAACCAGTCTGTTTACTGTTCGCTCAAGAGCAGCGTTTACAAACTAGGAAGGAATCACATTTTTAGGCCATTCCGAAAGTCATGGAATTTGCACCGGGGCCGAGACAGGAACCCCGGTCTTTAGATGTTTGTTGTTATTTGAAGATAGTTTCATTCTCTTCTTCCAGTTTTCCCTGAAGTTTGAACTCTTGCAGCACACATTTGAACACCAAGATCAAATCTATAGAGTATATATATTTTTTTTTATCTTTTGTTTGTTTTGTAAAGACTAAGTTTGAATAATTTCCAAAGGTCTGTTTCTTGGATTGGAGGCCTCAGAATGTGTGTTTCCATAGCCATATATTGTTTACTCTTTGGTCAGAATGTGTGTTCCCATAGCCATATATTGTTTACTCTTTGGTCAGAATGTGTGTTCCCATAGCCATATATTGTTTACTCTTTGGTCAGAATGTGTGTTCCCATAGCCATATATTGTTTACTCTTTGGTCAGAATGTGTGTTCCCATAGCCATATATTGTTTACTCTTTGGTCAGAATGTGTGTTCCCATAGCCATATATTGTTTACTCTTTGGTCAGAATGTGTGTTCCCGTAGCCTTATATTGTTTACTCTTTGATGAGAATGTGTGTTCCCATAGCCATATATTGTTTACTCTTTGGTCAGAATGTGTGTTCCCCTAGCCTTATATTGTTTACTCTTTGATGAGAATGTGTGTTCCCATAGCCTTATATTGTTTACTCTTTGGTCACAATGTGTGTTCCCATAGCCTTATGTTGTTTACTCTTTGAAACTCGTCATGCCCACTGTCGCTCCGCCAAATCCAAACGAAAGTGAACTGCAAACACCCAAATCTGTCCAAATGTCAGGGCACATCCTGCTCTGTCACCCCGTCTTGCTCCATCAGTTGTTAGAATGTGAACTTAACTTATTTGGCCCTTTCCTTTCCCCCCCTCCTTTTGCTTACGTGTTGGATTGTAGCAACTCAGCACCTGCTAAGAACAGGTGAGGGATCCTGAATCTCCATTCCCTTCAAATCACAGACGTCTTTTGAAGAAGGGCTTTTGTCATTCTCTTTTGGTAGCCCACATCCCATCTGTGTGTCAATTTATATCACCTCATCAACGTTGCATCAACATTCTTCATGTCTTGGAAATGGACATACTTGGGGTTGTTTGAAAGAAGGAATGCAGCTCATTTTGCAGAGTGTAGTTCTGTGATGATCTCTGTACAGTCGGACCTCTCACTCTTTGAAACGGGGTTCAGTAGGAATAGTCAGCTGTCAATACTTCAGTGTCAATCTGTAATTCATCGTCGTCAGCCCATGTTGTGTTGCTTGCATTTGGCTGTTGTCATTATAAAGCTGTGAACGGGGAAAGGGTTGGCAGTGTGTGTTGTGCTTGTCTGACTGTGTGTGTTGTCTCCTCAGCGCTGCGCGGCTCGGCCTGTTGTCAGAGCAGCAGAGAGTCCTCATGCAACAGCATCAACAACTGCAACAGCTCTCACCGGTACGACACACACACACACACACACACACACACAGTGTTCCCACGGGTCCTTGAAATCCTTGAAAGTTTGTGAATTTCGATGGAGAAAAAAATCAGGGCCTTGAGAAAGTTTTTGAAAATAGACATAAATAGACATGAGTCATTGAAAGTGCTTGAATTTATATAAATTATATTGTGCAGGAATAGAAGTTGAAGTTCTTTTGATATATATATTTTTTAACTTACCGTTAGTAAGCAGGCTACATTCCACTGTCTGCATGTGTGTCTACCGCTGTCTGTGCATCCTTGTTTCACACGCCACCTGCCGCAAGGAAGTTATCTCAAACTATGCCGTGTTTGGTCCTTGAATATGAGGGAATTGGAACACACCTTGAAAATTCCTTGAATTTGATGTTTAAGAAGGATGTGGGAACCTTGCGTGACACACATTAGAGTTGGGCCGGATTACAAAATTTCACACTGGTTCGATATCCCAAAAATCACACCGAAACGGTATACCTAAGTTTACTGCTACTGTAGGTGTGGCACTTGACTCAGCAGCCGGGCAGCCACACCGATAGCCCATGAATGAAAGCGACTCCAGTGGTATGGCAACTCCCCAGCTGCACATAGTCAGGTAACTAAGTGGCCATTCACACCATACGCCGAAGCAATGCTCAACGTAAGCTCAACCTACGCTGAACCCACAAGTTTAATTTAGGCGTCCTTGTTAACAGGCAAAGCCGTTCACACCAGCCACGCGCCTGTCACACTCACGGCATGCTCAAGGCATCAATGGGAGTTGTGGGCCTGGTTCAAGGCGTGTCGAGCAAAGGCACTGAGGAAAAGAGAAGACTTCTTGTGTGACCAGTTAAGCGTCAGTTCAGCTTGAGCCTCAAGCTTCAGTTCTGCGTATGTTAAGCGCCAGGTGTGAACAAAGGCTAAGGATCTCTAAAAACGCCACAATGTTAGGCCTTGGCCACACTGATCCGTCAGAACATGGACAGAACGGATAGATGGATAGATTTATGTCCGTTGCATGTACAAGTAACCTACATGTACAGCAGGTGGCGGTAAGCACCTTGAAGGTGTCAGCGACCCGCCTATAAACTGAGAGAAGAAGAAAGCTGGCGTCAGCTAGCTGTTAGCTCTGTGCGCTACGTTACTTATGTGGCAATAAAATACCACTGAATGACCAGATTAGATGGTGAAATCAGACGGTGACACTGACTATCACGTTATACAACAGCGGGATGGTTTACACAGCATTAATTATAGCCTCCTTCACCGCCTCGGCCGCCATCTTCTTTGAAAAGTTGAAACAAATCTCAGAACGCCTCCTCTCGAGACCTCGACTCTGATTGGCTAAACGGACAGTGAATATCCGACCATCCGATACGTCCATCCAGAAAAAGTTCATCCCTCTTCAACTTTCTGTCCATCAAAACGTATGCAAGTTTTCTGGATACGTACGCTTCTGAGTGCTCCACGGACAATCGGACAGCTGTCATTGAAAATGAATGGAAGTGAACAGAGAAATGAACGCACACGGACAGACACCACGGATCAGTGTGGCCACGGCCTTACGCCACGTTCACACACACGCCTAGAGCGACGCTTAAAGCAACGCTTAAAATTTAGGCGTCCTTGTTAACAGACGAGAGCGTTCACACATACCGCTGCCACGCTGTGCTGAAGCCACGCTCGCGCTGTGCCTACGCTGCGCTGCATTTATCGTTTAGGCGTCTGTTCTATTTTTCAGCTCTAGGCGCGCTGAACTGTCAAGCTGGCTGTTGTTTCTGGTGGACTTGGGCCATATTTTCTACCGAGTTTGCCCAAAAGGGAGGGTGGAGCGCGAATTAACGAGTGCATAGTAGGAGAGCTGTCCTTCATGTGTTCCTCTATTAAGGTCTTTTCTGTCAGATGTATATATACCCCCCCTGTCTCAATGCATGTATCACTCATGGTGTTGATGACTCATAGTCACATGATTACCCGAGGGAAAATAACAATTACAGCGGGCCAAGAAATAGACAGACATCCTCACTTGCACATTACAATAAAAAAGAGGACTCACCCATGCTATAAATCAGATCTGAAAAGTGTAAAAAAAACGCTGCTCATGTGTTCAGCGTAGCGCAGAGCGTGGCGTCCTGTGTGAACGAAAATAGGCGCCAGGCGTGCATGAAGCAATGCCTATATGCGTAGGCGTAGGCATAGGCGTAGGCATAGGCGTAGGCGTGTGTGTGAACCGGCCGTTAGTGTAACATGTATGGACAAGCATGGACAAGTTACGCTGCTTTCAAAAGTGAAATCCGTGTTTAAATCCGTTGCACGGTTGCGGAGGAAATTGCGTTTTCCCGTGAGCTAATTGTCACAGCTAGTTGCCTTTGGCGCTTGTGCGCATCCCCAGTTATGGATAATATACTATTTTTAGTGCTTTTTGGAAATACATTTTTCAGGAACACGTGGAAGTGTGTTTATTTAATCTTGCTTGCCACAGTTCATGGCAGTTCACAAACTTGTATTGGGCACAACCACACATCGCTGCTTAAACGCCCCCGACTGCTGAACAGAGCTCAGCTGAGCTGCAGACGTTATGACAAATGTCTGTTCAGTCGGTTTGCATAAAATCAACCTGGTTTAAGCTCGTAGACCGGACCGCTAAACCAGAAATCGACCCAACCCACAGGCAGCTTTCTGTCCTTACATCCATCAACAGTATCACACACATACAATAACGCAGAGTTACTATTTACTATTTATCTTTGGACAACAGCCTAAATCATCAAGCTGTGTCTGGGTAGTGTAGAGGTAAAAGCACTTGCCTACAACCGCGGAGACCCGGGTTCAATTCCCAGCATCGGTACTTCCAACTTGGTCAGATGTTCCTACAGACACAATTGGCCGTGTCTGTGGGTGGGAAGCCGGTGGGGTTCGTCCTCCTCTGGTCAGTATGGGCACCTGTTCAGGGGGGAGGGGAACTCCCACGCGCTACGTCCTGCTGGGGAAAATTCCTCACTGTCAGGTGAAAAGAAGCGACTGGCGACTGCACATCGGAGGAAGCAAGACAGTGCTAATCTATGGCTCTCCCCATATCAGCAGAGGGGGTGGAGCCACGACAGTGAGGAAGTACAATTGGGGAGAAAATTTGAGATTTTTGTTTTACTTTTCTCCTCCTTCATCCCCTCTTCCTTCTCTTCCTCCCATAATTCCATCTTTCCCTCCCTCTCTCTCACTTCCCCCCCTCTCTCCAGGAGCAGCAGCAGATGTTGCTGTACGTGATGCAGCAGCAGGAGTTGCAGCAGAGTCTGCAGTCGGCCCAGATGCCCTCCATGTCTCTGTCATCCGCTCAGCTGCCCATCAGCAGCACCTTGGGCCAAGGCCAGGGGGCCATCACTGCCAACCCCTTCCTGGCACTGCAGCACACGCAGCACCCCCACCCTGACACACACGCCCCGGGGGCGCAGAAACCGCGCCTGGCCGAGAAGGCCGTGGGTGTTGCGGGGCAGGAGAAGACATGACAGCAGAGGCTTTTTTCTCTCTCTCTAAACTGATATGGCACGTTTTCGGGACGGACGGCCCGTCGGACAACTCTCCTGTGAAGGGATGAGAACACAGACACCAATATCAGCCACCTGTGTCCCCGTTAGGACGTTCACTCCGGGCCATGCTAACACTATGGTGAGTGGGGGAGCGATAGGAAACTATATGAAATAAGATGATGTTGCTGGTTTTTGCTATATGACCTCTAGGTTCAGAAATTAAAAAGAATAGACGCTTTTTCTTTTTTTGACAGATTTTTTTTTTTTTTACTATTTCGGGTGAACGATGACATTCATCCGCTGTGCAGTGATTCTCACAGTCTCACATCATCAACCATGTTCACTTACTATGGAAACAGGGAAAGAAGTCCCTGCTAGTTCCAACAGTAGCAATTATTATTTTTATCCCGTATTGTGTACATTTTACCGACCTACACAAAATTGCCAGATTTACCTCATTTCTCATTTAAGATTAATTACTGTTTAGCTGTGTAGCTGCGCCACATTCTGATTTTCTCACTTTAGAGATGATGCTAGTCACCTACCATAGCTCAAAATGGTGCATGCTAAAGAGTTGGCATGGAGCACCAGAGCAAATGATCTACTATGGGGAAGTGGGAACACATGGTTGATTATAGTGTCTCTTTTCTCATCTCTTAACAGATGAACCGGCCAATCTCCCCAAAACTTCTCAAAGTATTCCTTTAATGTATTTTCCCTCTCATCATTCGACGTCTTGCTCCCCTGTCTCCTTTTCGCTCCGTTCCCACGTTGCATTCTCATTTTCTCCCTGCCATACCTGTCTGTCTCTTCCTTTCTCTTCACCTCACTGTCTCTCATTGCTTCCCCACACACATATCACTCTCTCTGTCTGGTCTCTGCTACTTCACTCTCTCAGGGGCCTCAGCTAACCAGAGTCGTGCACTCGGCACACAAGCTAGCTCACACAGAACTACAACCGTTAATAGAGAATAAATAAATAAAAACTACAATCCCCTACCACAGGACTCAACAGTAGCAGATGTATGTTTGACATCTGTTTCACTGCGGTCTCAAGGGGAATAATAGGCGAGAGGCTTGTGAAAATATCCCTGCGTGCTATTACTGTTACCTCTCCCTGTGTCTCTTTCACTCTGTTTGTAGATCCATTACTCAGTGAGCCAAGCCTCGTATGGTCACCGCAGAAGCCTTGCTTTTACTGTCTCGTTTCTGGGCCAGATACAGGGGGCTCAGTCAGTGTCTCGTCTCTGGGCCAGATACAGGGGGCTCAGTCAGTGTCTCGTCTCTGGGCCAGATACAGGGGGCTCAGTCAGTGAAGTGAAATGTCAAAAAGAAAGAAAGGTTCAATTGAATGTTCAGAGGGATGCTTTGTTCCATACGGCACAGGATGTCATAGACAATTTGCAGAAATGGAGTCTTAAATTTCGTTTTTGACTTTCAAGGTCTAAAAATGTTGGTCGTCTGCGCGAAAGGTGTTGGTCATCTGCGTGGAAGCCGTGGGTCGTCTGCGTAAGCCGTTGGTCGTCTGTGCAGAAGACGTTGGTCGTCTGTGCAGAAGACGTTGGTCGTCTGTGCAGAAGACGTTGGTCGTCTGTACAGAAGCCGTTGGTCGTCTGTGCAGAAGACGTTGGTCGTCTGTGCAGAAGGCGTTGGTCGTCTGTACAGAAGACGTTGGTCGTCTGTGCAGAAGACGTTGGTCGTCTGTACAGAAGGCGTTGGTCGTCTGTACAGAAGGCGTTGGTCGTCTGTACAGAAGACGTTGGTCGTCTGTGCAGAAGACGTTGGTCGTCTGTGCAGAAGACGTTGGTCGTCTGTACAGAAGGCGTTGGTCGTCTGTACAGAAGACGTTGGTCGTCTGTGCAGAAGGCGTTGGTCGTCTGTGCAGAAGACGTTGGTCGTCTGTGCAGAAGGCGTTGGTCGTCTGTGCAGAAGACGTTGGTCGTCTGTACAGAAGACGTTGGTCGTCTGTGCAGAAGACGTTGGTCGTCTGTACAGAAGACGTTGGTCGTCTGTACAGAAGACGTTGGTCGTCTGTACAGAAGACGTTGGTCGTCTGTACAGAAGCCGTTGGTCGTCTGTACAGAAGCCGTTGGTCGTCTGTGCAGAAGACGTTGGTCGTCTGTGCGGAAGCTGTTGCATTGCATCTTCTTGATTGAGCCCCCTGCTGCACCTACCTCTCACGCAGGACCAGCCTATCAGGACCTAAAGGGCCGGCAGCAGCGGCCAATAAAAATCTACAACAGTCAGGACTGGCCAATCAGGGTCCAAACCCAAGTGCCTGAGGCCAAGGGGGGAATGTGGGATTTTCTTTCCTTTTTCCCTGTGTCCCTGTCAGTCAGCCCTTTCTCATAACGCTACTGTTAATTAAGCTACGTTGCTAAGGCAACAGATCACAGAACACTTAGAGGTGTTAATAAAAAAAGAAATAGTCGTTGGTGTGAAAAAACAGGAAATTTTATTCTGCTGCATTCTCTAATATCAAAGCCAACTTTGCATTGTGCTCTTTATTTATTTGGAGTTTTGTTTGTGTAATGGGCATGAGATCATATATTTTAAAAGCCCGCTGGTGTTGCAATTTAACATTGTTTTATACTACTACTGTATAAAGTTTTTGTTTGTTTTTCTTCCCATACAGTTGAATCTTGCTGTAAACCCTTTTGATGACTTAAAGTTTATGTATTTGAAAACTAGAAACTACTTGAGTTGGTTGATGGGGTGGTGTGGCTGTAAATAGCTGTTTGTTTGTAGAGGGGGTGGGTAGGGTGTTCAGTGGCACAGTTTTTACCTCGTTTAGTGTATATATAGATCTTTCTCATTGGCCGTTGGTGTACATAAGTGATTATGATTGGCCGTGCGGGTGTGAAGGATAGCCAATGAAGCCTCAGTTTGTGCGTGTGAATCTTAGGACCAGACAAATAGGTTGACGGTGACTGGACACAAAAAGTATTAATTTATTTTTATATGTGCAGGGACATTGTTTCTTTTTTTAAGTTTTGCACCGTTTTCTTGATGAGAAGTCATTTTATACTCTGGGCACCGTGTTTTCATCTGTGAACACATTTGTTTGGATCAATTTTGTATAAGTGGTAAATGATTGGGGGGGGGGGGGGGGGGGATATTCTGACATTGTATTTCAAAACACCAAAATAAAGAAACGCTCTGGATAAAGTAACAGCATTATGCTTTTTGCCGCAAGTGGTCTTTGTGTAAATCAGTGGTTTAAAAACATACACATTTAACAGGTTTTGTACCATCACTTTTAAAGGACGGATATAAAGATTCAAATAATGGATTTGCATTTCCTTACTTTGCCATCCGAAAGACATTTATTTGCACAATAGGGGTGTAACAATGCGCGTATTCCTATTGAACCGTTTAGCTACGAGGCTTTTGGTTCCATACGCTTTGCAACCTGAACAAATCTTTCACTGCTGAACACTGCAAGTCTTCTACAAGGATATCTTGGAAAGCTAAAACTGAGAAGATGATGAAAAGATGAAAGGTGTTAAAAAAAACATTGTCATAAATTGAAATACAATTTTAAACTAGACTGTGAAAATAAACTGAATAGAAATTTATTTAAAGAAAGGATATTTCTCTGCCATTTCAACTTTTTTTGCTGTAACGAAAATGTACTGACCCTAATGCATTTTCGATATCTTATCGAACGGAACTGAACCGTGAATTTTGTGAACCATTACACCCCTATTGCACAATATGGAGCCATTTACACCTGAATTAGAAACACAGCAAGGAGTAGAACAATAACGGCAGGAAGAATACAATAACACAACAAATAGTTTCCCAAAACTTGTGTCATCACAAGATAATACAAACAAACAAAATCAAATGTCAGTGTCTGCTTTTGGATTTTATAGCAGTGACATATTCATCTAAAACATATGTTGCTCAACAGATTGCATCACATTTATTTGACACAAGCTACTTCTGATCACGCCTTTTGTGAAGTGACTGCAAGATAAAATCTGGGTAAACCAGAATATTTTAGAATGTGTATGACAAACTCCCTGCTAGTGTCTTGACTGTAACAAATCACTCTCAAATGTTACTGAAGTTAAAAAACAATTTAGATAAAATACTGGTGTTACTAGTGCTTTATTTTAATTTGATTATTTGTTCACGTTGCAAAATGTATAGCTTCTTGACTTGACCCCCCTCCTAGTTGCTTAATATCTAATGTGGCAACGTGGAACTAAAGCTGCTCCTTTTTATATGGTGCTGTGCTATGAAGAGGTGAGGAAGACTGACAAGATGTAGGAACGACCTGCTTGATATTAATTTATAAGAATTCTATTCCAAAATGTGATGGCATTAACTGAGGAGTAGCATAGATGGAAGATAGATAGATAGGATTTATCTCACAGATTAAGGGGAGGCAATTGAATCGAATAGTCCAACTAAGAAGTGCCGATCTAAACCTAATTTTTACAAATAACCATGTGCCACGAGGTCCAACAAGCGTGCACACACTCTGAGGATGATGACTTCCAGCTGCCAAGCAACTGTGTGTGTGTGTGTGTGTGTTAGTGGTGGGGGCACCATCCTGCTACATCTGCTTCGGCCCTGGTAATTAAAAGCTCACTTTCCTCTTGCATCCCCCTCCCCGAAATCTCCCCCCACCCAAAGGAGTTTTCAACCCCCCTCCCCACATTCACACACACACACACACACACACACTAACCTGCATTCAACATCACAAGCCCCCTTTCCTCTCGACACAGGCAGCACTTGCTCAACCCCAGCAAATATCCCTCACCCTGACCCCCCCCCCCAGCCCACTATCAGCCCTGTCAATCAAACCCAGGCTGTTTAAACAGCCCCCCAGCCCCCCTCCAGGACCTTCTCTTTTATAAGCCCTCACCATCAGCACTCCCTCCCATAATACCACCCCCCTGCCCTCCCACACACACACAGGGTAGAGCTGCTGTGTCCATCATCGATCACCTCCCGGAAATCCCCCACCCCCCTTCATTCTCCCCAGGGTGGGGTGTGGGGGTGGTTACCAGCTGATGGAGGATCCCTGTGTGCTGCCCGACCAGGTGCCTGATCACAAAGTCAAAACATTACTAAGCCCCAGTGTTAGGAGACAGGAGACATCTTTCTCTCTCCACACACACACACACACACACACACACACATGCAGCAGATAGCAGGCCAGCAGCAGGGTTAAGCCCTGGATGATTAGACAAATGTAGGGCACAGAGCTGCTGCCACTGAGGAATGCTCTGCAGCAACGTGCACCACTACCTGCCTGCCTCACACGCAGCAAGGAACATGCGGCTGCACTCTGCCTGGTGTCTATTTCAAAACTGCTGTTCTTTTTCTTCTTTTTTGTATTTTAAGTGTTGTTTTTACCCGCTTTTCATGCTGTTCAGACACTTTGCATTAGGCAACAGAGCTTGAAAAAAACTACTGAAATGATGGTTTGCAGGAGAGAAAACTAAATTCTAAACTAAAAAACTAAGTTTTATTTCTAGATTCTTGTTGCCCTAGTTGCACCCCTAAAAACCAAATGACACACAACTTGAAATAATTATACTCAACTGATTATATATATATATATATATATATAAATACATATATGTATATATATATATATATATATATATATATATATATATATATATATATATATATTTATATATATATATATATATATATATATTTATTTATTTATATATATGATTTAGTTTCTGCAATCTTATCTACAAGTATGTAGGTTTAATAATATTAAAAAAGGCAGAGGAATTAACTTAAAACTTAAGAGAGAAATCTATATTTTGTTATTTTTAAATAAATTATTGGATTATAGAATTCACTTTATTTGGATTGCACAATGGAGAACTAAGTGAATTGGGATCACAGAAATATAATTGAACACCATTGCCTCCATACTATTTAACACAGCATGCAGGCAAGCCAGGGGAGATAAGTCTTCAGCACATTACTGTATGAGCCAGAATCAAACCACACGCTCCCAGTATAACCAGCCTGCCAGGATAACCAGCCTGTAACCAGCCTGTCAGTATAACCAGCCTGCCAGTATAACCAGCCTGCCCGCAGTCACAGGGCCAGGATGCCTCCAGCATCATTCATTTAGCCATGTATACTTGACATTGATTTTCATTCCGTCTCATATTTCTTTGTTGCTGTAGTCTTTTACATCCTGGATAAAATCAATAGTTTATGGAGCTCGGACGTCACAGAAACGAAAGCACAACCATAAAACAAGTTAAGCAAAGTGCCATGAGTAACACAGCTTCAACATATGTTTAGTAATTCAGCTAAATGGTTTAATTAGACGTCAGCCTCAGAGAGGGAGAGAGAGGGGCCATAAAGCTGGGAGAGGCTCCAGAGTCATAAAGCATTAGCAGGAGGAGAGGAGGCAGCCAAAGTGTAGAGTGATGCAGTGTAAATCATCACAGAACGCCCCGACCAGGAAGCTGCCATCAGCTGCCAGGGGCCTGGATCACCTGTCAGGGGCCCTGATCAGTTGCTAGGGGCCCGGATCAGCTTCCAGGGGCCCAGATCAGCTGCCAGGGGCCCTGATCAGTTGCTAGGGGCCCGGATCAGCTGCCAGGGGCCCTGATCAGCTGAGCTGCCAGGGACCCGGATCAGCTGCCAGGGGCCCGGTGCCGAGTGGAACCAGATCAGCCCCACAGAGGTGTTTAGGGCCTTGGACAGGATGGGGGGGAGTGTTGGAACAGCTGAGGAGATTCCCAGGGCCCTGACTCTCTCTCTCCATGCCCCCACAGGTCTCTCTCTCTCCTTGACCACCACAGGTGTCTCTCTCTCTCCCCATGCCCCCCCACAGGTCCCCCTCTCTCTCTCTCTCTCTCGCTCTGTGCCTCCCACAGGTCTCCCTCTCTCTCTATCTCTCTCTGTGCCTCCCACAGGTCTCCCTCTCTCTCTCTCTCTGTGCCCCCCACAGGTCTCTCTCCCCGTGCCCCCCCCCCCCCCAGTTCTCTCTCTCCTGTGGGATAATGGTGGCGAGGAGAAGCAGCAGGACTCAGCCTCATCCCTCTTCATTCGTAGACAGCCCGTATTCTTCTGCTAAGTGACACTGCTCCTTCACACACTCACACACACACATACACACCCCTCCCTCCTTCCCAGGCCTCCCTCTCTCTCCCCCCCTCGCAGCTGAATGACACCTTCTTGATGCCTTGACACACGCAGTGACAGAGGTAAATAAAAGCTACATGACTAAACTATGAGGAAAGTACATTTAAAAATCCACAATTTGCCTATTAGTTTTTATTTTATTTAAAAAAAACATATTTTCATTTTACTTATGAGCCATATATGTATAATTCATTTGAATTTAAAATATACATGGAAAAGGTGAAAACCTCTGCATATAGGAAGATAGAGGGAAACATGTATAGCCTAAGTATACAAGTCACATTTCATATAAGTTACTGCAATTAATTTACTGAAAGTAAAAAAAGGAAGCAAAATGAGGAATAAACAGATTATATTTGTGAAATTCATCTTATCTTTTGAAATGAACATGTTAGTAGAAAAATAGAAATAAAAGATCTTGCATGAGTTTTCCCTCTCTTCTCTCAGTCCCCAACCTTAACATGCCTATTATACCTTTTGCTGTGTGTGGTCCACACACTAATGCAAAGCCCTTATATGAGACCAGCCAACAACACAATGGTGATATCTCTCTCACTCTCTCCGTCTTTTCAAACACACACTCACACACACACACACACACTACAAGCCTTATAGGACGAAGTATATGATTTTTAGTTGTTTCTTTAATTGTGCTATCTGTTTTTGCATACAGGATATGAACAGCCTAAGCAAATAAATAAAGCATTTATTTAGGATAAATATCCATATTTATTTGTTTACATTCATGTTTAATCTCACAGTTTTTCTCCTGTGGGCTTCACATGATGCCAGGAACAGAGATTTCAAATGAAGATCCCCAAAAGGTAAAATAAAAAAATATTGGCATTGTCGACTGTTTATCTTTCTTTGGCCTGTATTTTAAGATAAATTCAGATTATTTCTTTTGAAAATTGTGACATGCTTCTACCTCGGTTTAGCCACGAGAACTAAAAGCAACAGAATAATCAATTAAATTGGTAGAAAAAAAGAGTGACGTGTAAGTAGATCTGTCTAGGTCGTGTAGCTATAGAAGCATATTGAGACTTGACACTTTGAATAGAAACTATTTTTCCTTGGCCTGGCTGACACCCAGCAGCATGTCCCTGACTCACTCCCGGGCTCAGCGGCTCCCGGTCTGCCTGCCTGCCTGCCGGGTGGGAGAGGCGCTCTGCAGGGCGCTAGAATCCAGAATAATTTTCATACAGTAGGCTACAGTGAGACTTGGGTGACATCATCTTACCTTATGGTATCTTTTATCTCCTATAGTATTCTTATGGTATTCCTATAATATTCCTAGTGAATATTCCTTTAATATATTGTCGTATACTCATTGTTGAATAAGTGACTCAACAGTCTGCTTATAGGCTATCACTATAATAGTCCTACTACAGGATGATAAATAGCCTACAACTTTTGTTTTTGCTTGCTGTGATATTTATAGAGCCTGGTGTCTTTGTAAAATGTATAGTAGCCTATCAGTGGTTTAGGCTTCATCTGGTCTGTTTTTTCTATCGACCAGAGCAGCCCACTGCAGGGAAGCCACATGACCAGCATATAATTATATGAAATTAAGTTATGTATAAATTCAGTTAGGCTAATATAGAACCCCCCCCCCCCCCCCCCCCCCAATTAGCCTATTTCTTACCTGGGTATAGTAGACACACTGATAAACAAATAAATACAAATTAATCAAAAATCCTAAGTATAGCCTATGGCTTTCAACTGTAAACAAACATCTTAGTTGAGATGTGTTTATGTTTATCCATACGAATCTACTGGGAGGAAGGAAACGGAATAAGATCAGGAATTAATGAATGGATACAGGAAATTCATAATGGACTCAGCACGCACGCGCGCACACACACACACACACACACACACACACACACACACACATACACATACATATTGCATTTTTGTTCAAATTGCCTACATCAAGACAATAACCTTGGTGTATTGTCTATGTATGTTGTATGTATTGTGTTTGCAGTCACAGTGACTGGGCCTAGCTCCAGAGTGTATTGTCTATGTATGTTGTATATATTGTGTTTGCAGTCACAGTGACTAGCTGCAGAGTGAGACAGTCACAGTGACTAGCTGCAGAGTGAGACAGTCACAGTGACTGGGCCTAGCTGCAGAGTGAGACAGTCACGGTGACTGGGCCTAGCTGCAGAGGAGTGAGACAGTCACAGTGACTGGGCCTAGCTGCAGAGTGAGACAGTCACAGTGACTGGGCCTAGCTGCAGAGGAGTGAGACAGTCACAGTGACTGGGCCTAGCTGCAGAGGAGTGAGACTGTCACAGTGACTGGGCCTAGCTGCAGAGGAGTGAGACAGTCACAGTGACTGGGCCTAGCTGCAGAGTGAGACAGTCACAGTGACTGGGCCTAGCTGCAGAGTGAGACAGTCACAGTGACTGGGCCTAGCTGCAGAGTGAGACAGTCACAGTGACTGGGCCTAGCTGCAGAGTGAGACAGTCACAGTGACTGGGCCTAGCTGCAGAGACAGCGTCCAGAGACAGAGATGGATGCAATGTGGTGCTGATGATGAATGTGAGGGGATATGGATCTGGGATGAGATGAGATGTGCTCTGATCATCAGCTCAAAATAGATCAGTCAGCCAAGGATCATTATGGACTCATGAGAATTAATGGAAGAATGGTTGGCTATCACAGGTCTATATTATTAAATAAGTCCCCTTAGTACCGTCAGGGTGAGAGATTTAATGTGTGTGTGTGTGTGTGTGTGTGTGTGTGTGTGTGTGTGTGTGTGTGTGTATAGTCCATGATAATTACTTTAAAAAATGGTAAGTACTGAGAGCCTATCAGGGGTTCAGATTATTAACTATTTCCCATTAGTAAGTGATGTGTCAGGTTGACAGAGTTGAATTTATTATCAGTTCTACTCACAGAGGAGAGTGTGTTTTGGTGTTGCAGTCAAAAGCTTCCCCATCCATAACAAAAAGAAAAAGGTTCGATCTCATTGCTCAAAAAAGTGGAACCACAAGAAGCCAAAACCATTGAATTCAGCCTTCTTCTCCACTTTTATGTTTATTTTTGTGTGTGTCTTTTCTGTACATTGAATTACAGTAACCAAGAGCCAGTTATTACCTAATACCTACAGAAAAAGGAGGGAAAGTTACACATAGGCTAACGGATTCACTATTACATTCCTTTAATATTCCAATAGTCTTGCAGTTAATTTCTGTGGCCATACTGGAATGTAACCATCAGACTGTTAAAGAGTTGACCCCAGCAGCTGCCCGGTCACTACTAACCGCTCGTCCACCTGCAGTAAATGAGTGAATAGATCTGTAAATGCAGGTAAGAGAGTCATAGATCCATATAAAGTGGGACTCGTGCACTATAACTGCATGGGAGTGGTGTGGAGCGAGGAGATAGAATGGTACAGCCTGTCGGCGTGCGTGTCTGAGCCCGCCCCCTCCCTGCTCTTCCACCTATCAGCAGGCCTCATTTATTATGCAGACTGGAGACCCTGGGGCAAGGGGAGGGCATAATACATGTGGTCCAGTGATCCCAGCACACGCACACGCACGCACACACACACACACACACACACACACACACACACACACACACACAGAGACGTACACATGCACGTACACACACACACACGTACACGTGCACGTACAGCTGATTCTGTTTCTCTGCTCACAAATACACACTCAGGGAGTAAAGGGGCCGAGAGAGGAATGCAGGCTGAAGAGAGAGAGAGAGAGTACTTGTTTGAAATATTAGTCCAATAAAAGAGGGCTGTGAGGTTTTTAAGGGTTCAGTGCAGGTTTGTGTGCGAGTGTAGGGTTTTCCATGCACACACACTATGTGTGTGCACATAGTGTGCGCACACACACACTATGTGTGTGTGTGCACGTGCGCGTGCGTGTGTGCGATCACACACATGTAGGCCTTGAGGGGCTCAGACACACGGGCTGGCTGCTGAGCTGATGGTAACTTGTTGTCTTGTCTCTTGTTTCCCACAGACAGAAAACACAAAAGGCCTCGATTGGAGAACTTTAATTGCATCTCGCCCTCGGCGCTCTGAAAAACATCCAGCGCCTCAGGTAGGCCAGATAACATTTAATTAGCTTTCTTGTCAAAAGGATCACACTTATTTTTAAACCAGCTGTGGCATCTGGGTCTCCTCAAGTACACGAGGATTTGAATTAAGAAGAAAAAACATTGATATATATATATATATATATATATATATATATATATATATATATATATATATATATGGCCCTTTCTCTCTGGATCCATATATATATATATATATGGCCCTTTCTCTCTGGATCCATATATATATATACTGTGTGTGTGTATATATATATGTATATATATATATATATATATATATATATATATATATATATATATATATATATAATAGATATAGATATAGATATAGATATATATATATACATACAGAACCAATCAGATAGAGTAGAAAACAAGATTTTTCTCACAGTAAGTTTACACTTGCTGTTAATGCTACCAGAGTATCATGATACTAACCCCTTAAATCCTAGAGTATTATTACAAGTCAAATAAAAAAAACTCTCCTATGGTACTACAGCAGCTTGTGTTCGTAGCAATGCACCCCAGTGTCCTAATTTTAAAGAACACAATAACCAGATAAACTACCGGTAGTGAACAAACCTGATTAGATTACCACTTAAAACCATTATTTATTCTTTAGTCGAGTCGTAATACGTCATACTATTGTATTGTGATACCAGGGGCTAGTTGTGGTTTTTGTGGCAACCCCACCACTATGTAACTGAACACATATCTTTTCATCGCTAACTGGACACAAGAAACCCATCACATCTGAGTTACATTGGGACAGGGCTAAATAATCTACCCTGACATATTATACACAATGGCATAGCAGTGTTAGATAAATAGATCACTGAAAATGTTCAAAGTACAGCACAAAACTGGAAACCCAGCGGTAGAACTGCAACGACGAGTCGATTCATCGATTAGTCGATCGACAGAAAATGTAATTGCCAACTATTTTTTATAATTGATCAATCATTTAGACTAATTTTTAAGGAGAAAATAGGAATACAATTCTCTCATTCCAGCTTCTTAAATGTGAATATTTTCTGGCTTCTTTAGTCTTCGTCTATGCCAGTAAACTGATTATCTTTGGGTTGTGGACTGTTGGTCAGGACAAAAGAGATAATTTGAGGATGTCATCTTGGATTGACATTTTTCACCATTTTGTGACATTTCATAGACAAAACAACTATAATCATTTATTTGAGAAAATAATCAACAGATGAATCGATGGTGAAAATGATCGTTAGGTGCAGCCCTACCCAGCGGGCCGACTATATAATACTTACAATACTACAATTAGCCATTGGTTTCCGTCGTAGCAAGCTGTTGACAGGCATTAGTGGGCACAGTTCTAGAAGCTATGCAGTCTAATCTTTTAAAAGTCCCATGGTAAATGTTGGAAACAGAGAGAGGGGGGTGGAGGGAGGATACGGGGAGAAAGGGAGAGAGGGGGAGGAGAAAGGGAGGAGAGAAACTCAATCTAAAGCACCAGGTGCACCTTTTGTCAACATAATCTCCCAACCCTTGAGACCAGCGCGCGCACACTGGCCAACATATACAGCCTTTTAGATGCACAAATGCTGTTTGGACCGGGGGTTGGAGTGCTGGTCGTATGTAAAAGGGACTCTCAGGTCAGGCCCATTGACACGGCACTGCTGGAGGAGGTTTTGGCTCCATTGTGCGATAACCACCCGTATGGTAATAATCAATAGAACAAAACATTGACCCGTGAGTTTTGGGGAGCATAGTGGTTTATCAGTGGTGCGTGTAGTGTAGGTGTTCAGTTGATGTGTTGCTGGAGAGTTAACATGGTGCGGAAAAATACTTAAAAGCATGACATTGTGTGTGTGTGTGTGTGTGTGTTGTGTGCGTGCGTGCGTGCGTGTGTGTGTGTTAGAGCTGCCACGATTAATCGATTAGTCGATCGACAGAAAATTAATCGACAACTATTTTGATAATTGATTAATTGTTTTGAGTACAATTTTAAGAGAAAAGGTTTTCTGGTTTCTTTACTCCTGTATGACAGTAAACTGATATTATCTTTGAGTTGTGGACAAAACAAGACATTTGAGGGTGTCATCTTGGACTTTGGGAAACACTGATCGTCATTTGCTACCATTTTCTGACATTTTATAGACCAAACAACTGATCGATTAATCAAGAAAATAATCGACAGATTAATCGATTATGAAAATAATCGTTAGTGGCAGCCGTAGTGTGTGTGTGTGTGTGTGTGTGTGTGTGTGTGTGTGTGTGTGTGTGTGTGTGTGTGATTGAGAGAGAGAGAAAGAGTATTGTCTTGAGATGTGAACATTTTCACCTGTAAGTATAGGCCTATTATGACAAAATCGTTGATGAAATTGTCATTTTCACACGGAAAATGGAAAATTTCTCATTTACACACATAAACCAACATGTGTCCAAAGATCACGTGCTTTGAAATCATGTAGGCTAGGTTATCACACGTGACATTTTTAATTGCAGAGAGGATGGATAGGAAAGTCATAAACAGACTATAAAGATACACTGAACAGGGATAGCCAGTAGCCACACAAACAAAAGTACAGGATGTGTAGTTGAAGGGAAAAAGACTATTGATGACTATTGACTATTGATGTCTGTCAAGCTGTCCAGCACATTGTAGAGGGTTTGATCAGGAACACAGAAAAACAGGATGACAGAGAGAAACATATAGGACCTTATAAAAAATGGAATGTCTATTCGTACCCGTGTGTGAATAGACATAATGCGGCATATGCTATTTGCACCCCCTATTTACAGGTACTTTTCTCTCCAAGAGAAAAGAGACGAGCAGGAGAGACTATCTCTCTCTCCCTCAGGAGAGAGAGAGGAAGAGAGTGGGTATTGTAGAGGAACAGAGTTGGCTTGGTGACCGCAGGTAACCGGCACACGTGGAGAAAGCACATGTGATGTCAAGATATAATAGTCAATATATAATATAATATATATCAATATATATAATGTCATGATTCCACCAATAATAATGATGAGATAGGTAATGTACCTATCTCATCATTGGTGGAATCATGACATTGGGAAGTGTAAACATTCCAAAGTGCACATTGAAACATCAGCAATTCGATGGCACAGTGGATAAGTTACAGGCGTTCTGGGTTCAAATCCTGCATGCAATCTTTTTTTTTTATGTAGCAAAAATCGCTGCTGAATGCACTGCGATGTTGTGGGGAGGGACAGGATTGACGTAGCTGGGATTTCCGTTTCAGACATATAATTAGACCCTTACTCAAGCTATATTGGTTTGATTTGCAGAAGATGGTCGTTCTACGTGAAAATGTTTGCTGGGATATTCTACAAAAATAATATTTCTGGATCCATTTCCTTGACACAATGGAGCCAACGGGACTCAATGAGGAATTATGTTTATCTTGCTTTTTGTAACTTTCTTGAGATTGTCCTGGATATTGAGACACTGCATGAAATAGGCCACGCCCATCACAGGGGAAAGCTCTCCATTCACTTCCATACACCAGCGTCATTTTCCTTGAATTAAACATAGCTAGAAGCTGTTGTGTCGTGGGCTGCGCAGACAACAAATGTAAAAAATCGCCAATTAAAGTTTTTTTTGTACTCCTGAGTAAAACAAGGAAGCCATTGAGAATTGGTGAGCTATTAACACCAGGCCCGGGTACAAATAGCCACATGGGTTATTTATACCTGGTGTGAATAGCTATTTACACCCGGGTGCAAATAGCATCTGCCATAAAAAAAATGACTTGCTTATTCAAAAGCTTGAAATGGTGAAAAACCGTGAAAATCTACATCTTGGATTGCTTGAATAACATTACAGCCGATGTTAATCAATGGCTCTTGCCATAAGCAGACTGGGCGCCCCTTGTCCACAATCCCACCCAACATCCTTTAAGCTCCACCCCTAAACTCCTGTAAGCCTCAAGTGGGGACGAAGCCAAGGACAGGCCTGGCTTCTTAATGTGATTTAATCTCTCTCTCTCTCTCTCTCTCTCTCACTCTCTCACTGTGTGTGTGTGTGTGTGTGTGTGTGTGTGTGTGTGTGTGTGTGTCTCTCTCGCTCGCTAGAACAAACATCAAATATGGCCTTCTTATCAGGCCAGACCTGCTCTATCTATCACCAATCAATATCTCCTTTTCTGTGTGTGTGCGCGTGTGTGTGTGTGCGTGCGTGCGCGCGCACGTGTGTGTGTGTGTCTCAGGGGCTGCACTAACTAAGGTCAAAGTTCAGGCATAACCCTCCGGCGTGGAATGACAGATGTGGCCCGAGGAAAGCAAGATAAAAGAAGCGAGAGAAAGAAGGAAGAAAGGGAGAGGATTAGGCCAGTTGCATGTGTGCTACACAACAGATCAGAAAAAACACCAACCATTGTTATTATTGCTTCTGGTTTTTTTCAACACAGGTATAACTTTGCCTCAGGCCAGGCGCAGACACAGGATCAGCTTACCTGACTAAATCTCAGCCTTGAACAATGGACCCGAGAAGGCCAAACTGGCATCACACCAGCCTCTATAGGAACGACAACATCTAAATCCGTTAGCACTTCCCTCTCTGACAGCTCTGACTACCTGTTTGGAAACGCCACGAGCCAAAACGAGCAACGAACCTAAAGTCAGCCATACTTCCTTCCATCAATGACAGTGAAGTTAAAGTCAGCCATACTTCCTTGTATCAACTACAGTGGATCTAAAGTCAGCCATACTTCCATCAACTACAGTGGATCTAAAGTCAGCCATACTTCCATCAACTACAGTGGATCTAAAGTCAGCCATACTTCCATCAACTACAGTGGATCTAAAGTCAGCCATACTTCCATCAACTACAGTGAAGCTAAAGTCAGCCATACTTCCATCAACTACAGTGAAGCTAAAGTCAGCCATACTTCCATCAACTACAGTGAAGCTAAAGTCAGCCATACTTCCATCAACTACAGTGAAGCTAAAGTCAGCCATACTTCCATCAACTACAGTGAAGCTAAAGTCAGCCATACTTCCATCAACTACAGTGGATCTAAAGTCAGCCATACTTCCATCAACTACAGTGAAGCTAAAGTCAACCATACTTCCATCAACTACAGTGGATCTAAAGTCAGCCATACTTCCATCAACTACAGTGAAGCTAAAGTCAGCCATACTTCCATCAACTACAGTGGATCTAAAGTCAGCCATACTTCCATCAACTACAGTGAAGCTAAAGTCAGCCATACTTCCATCAACTACAGTGTAGCTAAAGTCAGCCATACTTCCATCAACTACAGTGAAGCTAAAGTCAACCATACTTCCATCAACTACAGTGAAGCTAAAGTCAGCCATACTTCCATCAACTACAGTGAAGCTAAAGTTAACCATGCTTCCATCAACTACAGTGGATCTAAAGTCAACCATACTTCCATCAACTACAGTGGCTCTAAAGTCAGCCATACTTCCATCAACTACAGTGAAGCTAAAGTCAGCCATACTTCCATCAACTACAGTGAAGCTAAAGTCAACCATACTTCCATCAACTACAGTGAAGCTAAAGTCAGCCATACTTCCATCAACTACAGTGAAGCTAAAGTTAACCATGCTTCCATCAACTACAGTGAAGCTAAAGTCAGCCATACTTCCATCAACTACAGTGAAGCTAAAGTCAGCCATACTTCCATCAACTACAGTGAAGCTAAAGTTAACCATGCTTCCATCAACTACAGTGAAGCTAAAGTCAGCCATACTTCCATCAACTACAGTGAAGCTAAAGTCAGCCATACTTCCATCAACTACAGTGAAGCTAAAGTTAACCATGCTTCCATCAACTACAGTGAAGCTAAAGTCAGCCATACTTCCATCAACTACAGTGAAGCTAAAGTCAGCCATACTTCCATCAACTACAGTGAAGCTAAAGTCAGCCATACTTCCATCAACTACAGTGAAGCTAAAGTCAGCCATACTTCCATCAACTACAGTGTAGCTAAAGTCAGCCATATTTCCATCAACTACAGTGAAGCTAAAGTCAGCCATACTTCCATCAACTACAGTGAAGCTAAAGTCAGCCATACTTCCATCAACTACAGTGAAGCTAGTCAACCATACTTCCATCAACTACAGTGAAGCTAAAGTCAGCCATACTTCCATCAACTACAGTGAAGCTAAAGTCAACCATACTTCCATCAACTACAGTGAAGCTAAAGTCAGCCATACTTCCATCAACTACAGTGAAGTTAAAGTCAACCATACTTCCATCAACTACAGTGAAGCTAAAGTCAACCATGCTTCCATCAACTACAGTGAAGCTAAAGTCATCCATACTTCCATCAACTACAGTGAAGTTAAAGTCAACCATACTTCCATCAACTACAGTGAAGCTAAAGTCAGCCATACTTCCATCAACTACAGTGAAGCTAAAGTCAGCCATACTTCCATCAACTACAGTGAAGCTAAAGTCAGCCATACTTCCATCAACTACAGTGAAGCTAAAGTCAGCCATACTTCCATCAACTACAGTGAAGCTAAAGTCAGCCATGCTTCCGTCCATCACAGGGAATGGGCACAACTTTCAAAGGCGTCGGCATTCTTGTGCTTCCTGTTTGCGGCGAGGAACGAGAAGCAAAGCATTTGGCGCGTCATGGATGACCACAGCATTCAACACGCATGCACACGCACACACACACACACACACACACACACACACACACACACACACACACACACACACACACACACACACACACACACACACACAGGGGCACAAACTTGAAAGCATTCCGCCCCAGCTTTAGACATGAAATGCAGTGTGTAATGTATAAAATGTATATGCATGATATGACACCTCTGTTCACCATGAAGCAGCTCCATAAAGCTGCAATGCTGCCAGGAGGGCTGCAGCAGCCTGCAATGGCCGTTAGAGAGAGAGAGAGAGAGAGAGAGAGAGAGAGAGAGAGAGAGAGAGAGAGTGCGGGGGGCAATCCTTTGTTCTGTCAAGGACTTAACACAATCAGAGTGTACAGTGTGTCAGGAGCACACAGGCATATATCAACTTCAATCTCTTTTTAATGAAAAATCCTGCCCTCTCTAATATGTGCAAATTAACCTCCTCTCCTACCACTCCCCCTCCCCTCTCTCCCTTGTAGAGGCCCCTCTACTCAGTCTCTCTCCCCCCCATCTCTCTCTCTACCCACCCTGTTCTCTCTCTCTCTCTGTCCCACCCTTCACCAAGCTATCTCCCTTTTTCTTCACACGCTTCATTTTCACGTGTGCGTGCGCGCGCGTGTGTGTGTGCGCGAGAGTGTGTGTGTGTGTGTGTGTGTGCGTGCGTGCACGAGTGTGTGTGTGTGTGTGTGTGTGTGTGTGTGAGAGAGAGAGGGAGTGAGAGAGGACTGCTTGCCTTTACCTTGTTGCTTCTCTGGTTCAACCCCCCCCCCCCACACACACACACACCCTGTTTGTAAAAGAAACCAGAAAACAAAAAACATCCTATGCTCCCTCGCTCTCTCTCTCTCTCGCCCCCCTCACACACACACACACACACACACCATATCTGGCTATTACTCTGATTATGGTGCTGCGTTGGTCAGATCCTCGCCTTCTCATTCTGCCCATGCTGATTGTAATTTGGAAATTACACCTAATGAGGAATTTTTAAAAACATGGCCGCCGTGTCCGTGTTGCCGCTCCCTGGCCCTAATGGATTTCCTGGTATGGAATCCATTTTTGCCTCATTCCGCCCCGCAGGGGGTCTGCCTGGCTAGCTAGTCCCCCCGTCTCCCCTCCTCTTCTGTTCCTCCCTCCCTGGCTCTCCCCCCCTCCATATCCCCCCCCCCCCCCCCCCACACACACACACACACACTTCCCTCCTCCAACCCCCTACTCCACTAATTGGGGGCGACCGGTTTTAGTGAAAAGAAGTCACAATCATTGTTTCGGCTGCTAATTTAAGTGGTTAAGTGTACGGGATCGGCTCGCAGACAGGAAAACGAGTACGATTAAATTTACATTTTTAATCTCAAGAGCTAAATCACTGATTTCCTCTTCCTTTTTCTCTTAAATGTCAGAGGTTTTTGAAAGTTAAACTCCACGTGGGAGTTGGCGTTACAGAGTAATGCACATTTCTGTGTTTTTGCAGCGTCCCAAAGCATCAGAAAGCAAATCGGTCAGCAATAACATTCGGGTGTAAGTCATGTTAGCGGCTCTGTTTGGTTTAGGTTCTTAGTTCATTTCGCCAAAGCGCTGCAGACTTAAGGATATTACTGCGAGTGAAGCAGAGCTAGCCAAAAACAACTGCCTCTCATAGGTCGTATCCGGTCCTCATGCTATAAATAAGGAGAAATATATGTTCAAAGACTGACAGAATAACAGCCTCAGAGATGGAAGACATTAAGCCAAACATACAGTGAACTTAAAGAAACAGTTCACCCTCAAATGAAAATTCTGTCATCGTCTACTCACCCTCATGCCAAATGAAACACAGGTGAAGTTTGTTAGTTGTTATAACACAGGGAGGTTGCCAGCACAACTAAACACAGGTGAAGTTTGTTAGTTGTTATAACACAGGGAGGTTGCCAGCACAACTAAACACAGGTGAAGTTTGTTAGTTGTTATAACACAGGGAGGTTGCCAGCACAACTAAACACAGGTGAAGTTTGTTAGTTGTTATAACACAGGGAGGTTGCCAGCACAACTTAACACAGGTGAAATTTGTTAGTTGTTATAACACAGGGAGGTTGCCAGCACAACTAAACACAGGTGAAGTTTGTTAGTTGTTATAACACAGGGAGGTTGCCAGCACAACTAAACACAGGTGAAGTTTGTTAGTTATAACACAGGGAGGTTGCCAGCACAACTAAACACAGGTGAAGTTTGTTAGTTGTTATAACACAGGGAGGTTGCCAGCACAACTAAACACAGGTGAAGTTTGTTAGTTGTTATAACACAGGGAGGTTGCCAGCACAACTAAACACAGGTGAAGTTTGTTAGTTGTTATAACACAGGGAGGTTGCCAGCACAACTAAACACAGGTGGTTTGTTAGTTGTTATAACACAGGGAGGTTGCCAGCACAACTAAACACAGGTGAAGTTTGTTAGTTGTTATAACACAGGGAGGTTGCCAGCACAACTAAACACAGGTGAAGTTTGTTAGTTGTTATAACACAGGGAGGTTGCCAGCACAACTAAACACAGGTGAAGTTTGTTAGTTGTTATAACACAGGGAGGTTGCCAGCACAACATGAGGGTGAGTAGATGATGGTATGAGGGTGAGTAGATGATGGCATGAGGGTGAGTAGATGATGACAGAATTTTCATTTTTGGTTGAACTGTTCCTTTAAGTGTTTTAGGTAACTTTTCTTTTGATTTTGCAATCTACAATCAATCGTGTCTATGGACTGTAGTAACTAGTTTAACCTGTGTGTGTGTGTGTGTGTGTGTGTGTGTGTGTGTGTGTGTCTGCGTGCGTGCGTGTGTGCGTGCGTGTTCTTCTAGAGAGGATTTCGTGGAACTGGGGGGAACAAACACACACGCACATGCAAATCAAAGCCATCAACAGCTTGTGATGAAGTGAGATGTCGTGGCATAAACAGAGTGTGCCGTTACCATGGAAGCCACTTTCACCTCACAAGCCCAGAGAGACACAGTCAGAGAGACACAAAAACACAAAGGGGTGGAATGGCAGAGAAACAGTAAGAGACAGATGCAGAAAGGCTGGGGGTAGAAAGACGGACAAGGAGAAAGCCTAAGCATTCCTTCAGCAACATTTCTGAGCTTTTCAAAGCCTTCAGAGCTTTCAGTCTTCTCTTCCTGGGAGTTTGTACAGTAAGTGTTGAAAAGGAAAGGAAAGTTCATTAAAATGTTCTTTGCACACGCACACTGGGCCAGTTTAATAGCTGGGTGAACATTCACAAGGTTATTAAGTACATCAGAACCCTATAACAGACACACTGGACTGGAGTCCTGGCTGTTGGAGGTTTTTGTGGTTTTGGATACACATCTGTCCCTATTTTGGTTCTACTGCGGGTTACAGCCTCAACACTGTTTGTACTCTGATACTTTGTTTTATTGAAACTAGTGTAGATAGTAGCCATATGTATGTATTAGGGTATTGTTTAAAAAATTACGATACCAGTACCAATACCAATACCTGAAAGTGAAACCGATACCAGTAGAATACTTAATTCAATAGCTTTTGTGGCATCTCGACATGCTGAACTGCCAGCTCGACTTCACCACAATAGACTGTATGGGTTAGCTGCTGGGTCAATCACACGTGGCATTAATTAAATGCAGTGATTGGCTGGAGCAAAACCATACAAATAGTATTTTGTTCTAGATATGCATACAAAAAGGATTGAATGCAGGTATCATTTGAGAGAATTTTCCATAGTACTTGGTACTTATTTATACTATACTCAGCCCGTGTGTGTGTGTGTGTGTGTGTGTGTGTGTGTGTGTGTGTGTGTGTGTGTGTGTGTGTGTGTGTGTGTGTGTGTGTGTGTGTGTGTGTGTGTGTGTGTGTGTGTTTCAGGGTTTTAGTTTATTTTTTAACCACATATTCATATGTAGAAGTTGCCACACTTACAAGCCCTTTCAGAGGTTGACATCATTAAACATGCACTGATTGAACGCACTCTGCTCTGGCCTTTTAATTTATTTGAATAACAAGAATGTTTTTTAGATTTATGGGTTGCTCTTGTCAGAAACCTGTTTGATAATTCACAGGCAAACGCTCCCCTCTCCACTGTTCACATCACACAGGCATTTGCGCTTTATGAGGATGAGGCCAGATCATAAACAAGATTTAAAAATCATTCAGTTGGAACTGGAGCAAATCATTGCCTGCATTTTCTGCATAGCTCCAACATCCACTCCACTTTGACCAATTTATAACAATCACATCTGTTACGGGAAATCGAACCTGGCGACCTGGTCATGTGACGTCAGACGGGGACATATGATTGGGCAGCAGCGAGTCAGGGTATTCTGGATATCTTCCTTCATTTGGCAGACACGCTAATGACAAATTTCCTTCCTTTGTACCTCATAAATGAATCATCTTGTCCAAATGAAAACCTTTGTGACCATGTTCTCTCTGAGAGACGCAGGTTAGTACATAACAGCTGCCGAGGCCAGCACAGAGTTTGAATAAGTAGATTGGTTTGATTAAATCTGCTTGGATGTGCCTTCAACATGTTTGTCACATCTACTGACCCTCATGCCAGTTGAAACAGAGTTGAAGTGGTAACACTTTACAATAAGGGTACATTCATTAACGGTTAGTTAATGCTTAATAAGCTAACCATTAAGTAACCCTAACCATAACCATGAACTAACCCTAAACTATTTATTCATGTATAAAGTAATACCTTAGTTAACATGACAACCATCAGTAAGTTATTACTAGACACATTAGGTAACTGTTAATTAAAGGTTACTTAATGCTTATTAATCATTCACTAACCCTTAATTAATGTACCATTATTATTATTATCATCTCCACCAGGAGATCATGTTTTCGGCCACGTATGTCTGTGCGTGTGTTCCTCTGTGTGTTCCTCCTCTCCTCTCGCTTGGCTGTGTGTCAATGCAGGAGGCGGAGCTAGGCAAAGAGCACATGCTCCGCACCGCACCTAAGCCACTGTGCCTGGCCTGAGTTCGCCACACACACATGTGAATATCCCAAATGATCACATACGAACATTACTTTTTAGAGTGTGCAGGAAAACAGTTCCTACAGTCACATTGGTCCCGGATCCGTGTGTGACTTATGTGCAATCCTGTTTGTGTGTGTGTGTGCGTGCGTGCGTGCGTGCGTGCGTGTGTGTGTGTGTTAGTTAGAGCTGCCACGATTATTCGATTAGTCGATCGACAGAAAATTAATCGACAACTATTTTGATAATTTATTAATTGTTTTGAGTACAATTTTAAGAGAAAAGGTTTTCTGGTTTCTTTACTCCTGTATGACAGTAAACTGATATTATCTTTGAGTTGTGGACAAAACAAGACATTTGAGGGTGTCATCTTGGACTTTGGGAAACACTGATCGTCATTTGCTACCATTTTCTGACATTTTATAGACCAAACAACTGATCGATTAATCAAGAAAATAATCGACAGATTAATTGATTATGAAAATAATCGTTAGTGGCAGCCGTAGTGTGTGTGTGTGAGATTGAGAGAGAGAGAAAGAGTATTGTCTTGAGATGTGAACATTTTCACCTGTAAGTATAGGCCTATTATGACAAAATCGTTGATGAAATTGTCATTTTCACACGGAAAATGGAAAATTTCTCATTTACACACATAAACCAACATGTGTCCAAAGATCACGTGCTTTGAAATCATGTAGGCTAGGTTATCACACGTGACGTTTTTAATTGCAGAGAGGATGGATAGGAAAGTCATAAACAGACTATAAAGATACACTGAACTGGCATAGCCAGTAGCCACACAAACAAAAGTACAGGATGTGTAGTTGAAGGGAAAAAGACTATTGATGACTATTGACTATTGATGTCTGTCAAGCTGTCCAGCACATTGTAGAGGGTTTGATCAGGAACACAGAAAAACAGGATGACAGAGAGAAACATATAGGACCTTATAAAAAATGGAATGTCTATTCGTGTGTGTGTGTGTGTGTGTGTGTGTGTGTGTGTGTGTGTGTGTGTGTGTGTGTGTGTGTGTGTGTGTGTGTGTGTGTGTGTGTGTGTGTGTGTGTGTGTGTGTGTCTGTCTGTCTGTCTGTCTGTCTGTCTGTCTGTCTGTCTGTCTGTCTGTGTGTGTGTGTGTGTGTGTGTGTGTGTGTGTGTGTGTGTGTGTGTGCCTGTCCATGCGTGGACATGCGTGTGCGAGTGTGAGAAGATGCAGTCTGCCTGGAGTGCTTTCTGGGGACTAATAACGCGATCACTCTGTCACCAGCTGTTTACACTTGCACCGCAGGTCGCCTGCAACAACCTAACAACATTTCCTCTCCACCAACTCCATGTCTGCCCGTGCCTAGTTTTCAGACCGGCACACGGACTGTCACATTGAGTTTCACACACCTCACTTACGCTAGCTACCACTTTGCTTCTTATAGCCACCCTGATGACAGCCACCACGTTACCTAGGCTATATAAATCTACAATCAATCAGAAACAAATAAAAACATAAATCAACAAAAACAGAAAATACTAATTCCAAATACAGTATATAATACATAAATAAAGATGGTTATTTGGCCCAGTGTTATGAAAACATATACAGAGGAATACACTAGGCCGTATTGCACTTTGTTTGCACCTATTGTCCACACTACCTCTATTGTTTGGAGTGTTAAAGCCGTTTTAAAGATGAAGACGGGCTGAGCCCGTCTTCATCATCAAACTCCGTCTTCGAAAGCAAATGGAGATAGAGATTTTTGAAACGATGCAACTAACCTACTTGTACAGCAGGTGGCGGTAAGCAGCTTGAAGCTGTCGGCGACCCGCCTACAAACAACAGAAGAAGAAAGTGTATCGCGCTGGTGACGCACTTTTTGTGGTGACGCACTGTTTACCCCGCTAGTTGAGAAAAGTGGACAGACGTTTGATCATGGATAACGAAATGGATAACCAAATTCTTCTGTCCTTTTTACTTGTGATCTGATGCATCGTGGTGGCACGTCAGTAGTTTGTGGATATTATCTCCAGACCTCGCGTCACCAGCCACGAGGTCCCCGGCCCCGGCCGCCTTTTTAAAGATGAAGACGGGCTGAGCCCGTCTTCATCATCAAACTCCGTCTTCGAAAGCAAATGGAGATAGAGATTTTTGAAACGATGCAACTAACCTACTTGTACAGCAGGTGGCGGTAAGCAGCTTGAAGCTGTCGGCGACCCGCCTACAAACAACAGAAGAAGAAAGTGTATCGCGCTGGTGACGCACTTTTTGTGGTGACGCACTGTTTACCCCGCTAGTTGAGAAAAGTGGACAGACGTTTGATCATGGATAACGAAATGGATAACCAAATTCTTCTGTCCTTTTTACTTGTGATCTGATGCATCGTGGTGGCACGTCAGTAGTTTGTGGATATTATCTCCAGACCTCGCGTCACCAGCCACGAGGTCCCCGGCCCCGGCCGCCTTGACGTTACCTTCCACAAAATTGAGGTAATCTTTAGCTAACGTAATTGCAAGCATGACATTTAACATGTCCATTTGTCAAATATTACATGAGGACTAACATTCTAGAGAAGCAGAAGTTATGTGTTAATGTTTTAAAAACGTTATTGCATGCTGCACAGCATTGTGTTGGGTAAACAAACGCCCATTGATTAATAACACGTGTCGTTCGTTTATTCAAGGGAATGATGATTGTCGAGTGATGGGGACACAACAGAGGAACAGGATTTGTGGAAAATGAACGTTATTAAATGCTGTAACATTAACGGTAATTCTCATGTGTATGGTTTATTTAGCCTACTCAATCTCTCCTGAGATTATAACGTTAACCTGTTAGGCTACTGTGCAGGTTAATACTGCTGATAATTGTTTCAACATCAGATATAACACAAGTCAAATGCCAACAGTTTTGAGACTTTGAGAGATTTGTTTTGAACTATTTGTACGCATCTATCTGCCAGTGATCTATCTATATTGTTATTGTATTTGCTTGTTTTAATGCTTTTGTCAATAAACATTGCCAACAAATAGCCTTGTTGTTATTGTGCTATGTACTTCGGTAAATCATGTAGGCTACCTGAATGTATCACAATATGATTGCAGAAGGAGCCCATTAGTTGTCAGAGGCAGGTTGGATAAAATGATCAGATGTGATAAAGATTGTTGATGTCGAGTGAACACGAACTATGACACGAACCGAAGATTGGACCAGACGAGGCACACCAACCGAAGATTGGACCAGAGGATATAACGACGGCCGAAACAACCGACCAATCAATGCTTTATATTTATTGAAATGAAATATGGTGATATCTGTATAAATTCGGCATACATTACATAGACTACACCATAACATATATTTCAATATAATTCAAACAACGGTTCCTTTCCCATACCATGGTGGGCTGGACTGTAGCCTACAGTAGGCTATTGCTGTGAAAAAGTGACTACACATGTGATTGTGTTAAGTGAGTCTATCGATAAATGTTTTCCAATGACACATTAGCTAGCCATATTCTTAACTGAGCTTGGTGGAATTATCTCAAGACAAGTGTGTATCAGCTTAATGTCCAATACAGAAGAGCATGAAACAAATCTGCAAAAACTATATTTATTGAAATGTGATCGTCATGTTACATAACGTTATAGAGCCCAATTGGTCTGCCCATAGCGTCGACTTTACATGGAGGCTATGTAAGAAATCATTTGCATCTGTTAAACCAACATATATCTTCCATAATGAATTAAATCATAATCATAATGCTACAAAGACATGAGCTAATCACCACAGAACCACACAGACCATTTCGCCCGGTATCACGGACGTAAATGTGTCCAGGCCACTGAGATGAATATGAATCTTTATTATATGTCGATGAAGCGAGCAGCTCTGAGCTTCCATCAGCTAGCATGGTCAATGTGCTGGCTGGATCCCCTGCCCTCAAAAGTCTGATTTCGAAATAGGCTTATTTTTTTATAAACTGGCCTCATAACGGGGATCTATAGCCTACAGTTATGTGTCTACTAACATTATTAAAAGATCATAAAGGTAACGCTGTTTTCTGACAGCTTGCTGCTTCTTCTTCTTTTCTTCGACTTGAACGTAGGCGTAGTTGCTGCCCTCTCGTGGACTCCAGCACTAAACATAGAGGCATGCGCATGCGCAGTGTATGTAAAGCATCGTATTGCGGGCGTCTCGCATGAGCTAATATGGACGGAGACTGCTTGGAGCCTGCTCTAGTATAGACTGGGAAGGCTTCAACTACGGGGTCTTTGAAAACGGCTTAGTGAAGATGTAGCCTCAGTCAGACTGCCCTTGAGAAACTCCAATCCCACCCTTCACCGCGTAACCGCATGTCCTAAAAAAAACCTAAACAATTATTCTAACACAAAGGCACAATAAAAAACTTGACAAAAACACATAAATACGTGGGTGACAACACATAAAATAAGCCCATCATGAATACATAAACAAAACACAAAAATAAAAGCAGACAATAATAATAACAATATATGATTTACAATAGCATCTCAGTATGAGAACAGTCACTAACACATTTCATTCATATCTCGTCACACACATGGTCTATGGGTCAGCTCGGGGGAAAACGCGGGCCTGGCGGAGATCTGCACTCCACCGAGTGCACTTCTCTAGTTGTACAGTGTTACTGGTGAAGTTTGTCCATATAACACGGGGAGGCTGCCAGCACAACTCGAGAGAAAACCAGTCCCCATTGACTTCAGTTGTACTGTACTGTGATGTACTGTACTTTACTGTACTAGATTATGACATTTTCATTTTTGCATGAACTGCTCCTTTAAGTTAATGTATTTTGCCATGTCCACAAGCTGCCTGACCCTGGCCTTCATGTCCTTGTCAGGATCTTGTTATCATTCATGTTGTAATTTTGTGTCAGGATCTTGTAATCAGTCATGTTGTGTCAGGATCTTGTAATCAGTCATGTTGTGTCAGGATCTTGTAATCAGTAATGTTGTGTCATGATCTTGTAATCAGTAATGTTGTCAGGATCTTGTAATCAGTCATGTTGTGTCAGGATCTTGTAATCAGTAATGTTGTGTCATGATCTTGTAATCAGTAATGTTGTCAGGATCTTGTAATCAGTCATGCTGTGTCAGGATCTTGTAATCAGGCATGTTGTGTCAGGATCTTGTAATCAGTAATGTTGTGTCATGATCTTGTAATCAGTAATGTTGGCAGGATCTTGTAATCAGTCATGTTGTGTCAGGATCTTGTAATCAGTAATGTTGTGTCATGATCTTGTAATCAGTAATGTTGTCAGGATCTTGTAATCAGTCATGTTGTGTCAGGATCTTGTAATCAGTGATGTGTCAGGATCTTGTAATCAGTAATGTTGTGTCATGATCTTGTAATCAGTAATGTTGTCAGGATCTTGTAATCAGTAATGTTGTCATGACTTGTAATCGGTAATGTTGTCAGGATCTTGTAATCAGTAATGTTGTATCAGGATGTAATCAGTAATGTTGTGTCAGGATCTTGTAATCAGTAATGTTGTCATGACTTGTAATCAGTAATGTTGTGTCAGGATCTTGTAATCAGTAATGTTGTGTCGGGATCTTGTAATCAGTAATGTTGTGTCAGGATCTTGTAATCAGTAATGTTGTGTCAGGATCTTGTAATCAGTAATGTTGTGTCAGGATGTAATCAGTAATGTTGTGTCAGGATTTTGTAATCAGTAATGTTGTCATGACTTGTAATCAGTAATGTTGTGTCAGGATCTTGTAATCAGTAATGTTGTGTCGGGATCTTGTAATCAGTAATGTTGTGTCAGGATCTTGTAATCAGTAATGTTGTGTCAGGATCTTCTAATCAGTAATGTTGTGTCAGGATCTTGTAATCAGTAATGTGTCAGGATCTTGTAATCAGTAATGTTGTGTCAGGATCTTGTAATCAGTAATGTTGTGTCAGGATCTTGTAATCAGTAATGTTGTGTCAGGATCTTGTAATCAGTAATGTTGTGTCAGGATCTTGTAATCAGTAATGTTGTGTTGGGATCTGCTCTTCTCCTCGCCCCCCCAAAGAGCCTCTGGTCGGGGGAGATGGGCTGGACTCCCCGCCCGGCTGCTGCTGCAGAGAGGTGGGCTCGCTCTATCCATGCTAGCTCTGAAGCTTTGTCAGCGGCAGGAGGTAATCACAGGAAAATATGTCCTCTCCTCCTCTCTCTTCTGTTAGACCTCCATTAGACCAGCCTGCCCCTGTCTGTCTGGGAAAATTGATTTTCTCCCCCTCCTCCTCTCCTCTCCTCTTTCTGCTCTCTTTTGCTTCTCAGGTTCCCATTTGGGGGTTGTTCATCTGCAGTCTCCAGAGCGGTTTGGAGAGAGGCAGAAAGGGAGAAGGGAATAGTTAGGCCGCGACAGGTTGTTCACACATAGTTACCCACCCACGGCTTGTAGGATCTCATCTCTCTCTCTCTTTTCAGGTCTGTCATCTGCAGCTCTTCACACACAGAGGCCTCTCCTCTCTCTCTCTCTCTCTCTCTCTCTCTCTCTCTCTCTTTTCCCAAGTCCTCCTCTCCTCATCTGCCTAATCCTTTCCTTCCTCTGCCATCCTCTTTTCTGTTGCCTTTCCACCACCAACGCTAGTCTTCACACTTGCACCCCCCCTCCCCCCCCACACACACACACACACCCCAACCTCCCCCTCACTCCCATTCCTCCCCCCCCCCCCCCCCCACACACACACACACACACCCCAACCTCCCCCTCACTCCCATTCCTCCCATCCTCCCCTCTCTCCTGCTCTCTCCCTCTTTCTCGGAGCCAAGTCTGGGATCAATGCACCATTGATTTTCCTATCAATGAACATTAGTATGGATCAGACTGGCTGCTCGCACTACCCTGCCCTGCAAAATACACACATAGAGAGAGAGAGAGAGAGAGAGAGAGAGAGAGAGAGAATGCCTGTTGCCAAAGGGACCCCCGATTTCATCACTGCTCAAAAGGGGCTTGTGTGTGTCGCTTGTGTGCATGTGTGTGTCAAAGTACAAACAGCATGCAGACAGCCATAACGGACGGTGCCATTGATAAAAGCGAGGTAAGGTTGTTGTAGTGAAAGCGCAGGAGCCAATCAATGACAGGAGTGACAGTAACGATAGGAAATGAAATGAGACTGAGTTAGTGTTTGTGTCTGCGTGCAGGAAACATTCATCGGTCAACTGTCTGCTCGTCCACTTGCCCACAAAGAATTCAACCAACACACACACACACACACACACACACACACACACACACACACACACACACACACCTCTGTCTCATCTCTACTCACCCGAGGGGCTCTGTGAGTCAGGTGGAGATTGACACTTTTCTTGTTGCATGCTGCCTTTGTGTGTGGGGCATTGTATTCATTCCACACAAGCCACGGTGACAGGCAGCCTGTGGGAGTGTTAGCTTCTGCACACATCAGCTACAAATGAGTCATACACTTAGCATTACCATCTTTAATGACCTCTTTCTCCTGCTGTAGCCACACTGGACTCCTGCAAGAGCTGTAATGCACTGTGACTATACTCTCTTATTTACATAGACAACGAATGGATAGTGTGTAAGGATAAAGATGTGCCACTATGAAAATGTTGGCCAATACCGATAAGCAATATTAACATTGCTGTTATGGCCGATAACCAGTATTTACCAATGTCCTTATGATCTGTATTAAAAAAAGGTTTCTATGATAATCAAATTGAAAAATGTGTGTACACAGAGTATGTCTTTCTTTTCAAAACATTTGGAAAAGACCATCCTCTCAATATGAACATTTTGGCCGATAACTGATAAACTGATATTTACATTGCTATTATTTTTGACCAATATATTAAAAAGTGACTATAACATCAGCCCATACCAATATGATTGCAGATATATTGCATCCCTAATTAAGGATGTTCATAATTGACTGTCTTAATGAATGTCTGAGGCAGTGTGTGTCTTTGTACATGCAAAGATATGGGTGAATAAAGGTGATTGTGATTTTCAAATCACAAAAATAAATACATGATAATAAATAAACTTCTTTTTGACAAATTCTGAATTTGACTTAACTGTAGGCAACATCTCACAAACACTACTGAATATGAACACATTTTGCACATCTGCATGTATATGTAGCCTAGTTTAACATCATTTTCTTTCAAATTTATAGCCTAAGTTTCCTATCATTTGTTACATTTGATCATATATTTCATACCACACATATTTCATATTTTTTGGGTTATTCTCATATACAGGTACACGTTTGTTTTTACTTTTCTTTGGTTCAATTTGTACTGTTACCCACTGCTCTTACTTGTAATACATACGCCCCTCACAGACTACATTTCTAACATATTGAAATTATCTCTTGCTTATACAGTATATCTTTTTTATCAATTTTTTATTATCTTTTAAAGAGGTTTTGCACATATTTTAGTTTCAATAATACACAGTGATATACAGTGTGTGTACAAAACAATTCTCAACTCAAACCAACAACCCTCCCTCCCTCTCCCTCATGGTGACTGATCCCTCCCACCCCAGTAGCCTACCTCCCCCAGATCTCTTGAGCAATAGCCAAAAGGAAATTATCTGTATCCATATTAGTTTGATCTATTACATATCTCTAAGTTTGTAAATACAATAGTTTATATACACAGATCTTTGCATCATCACAATATGATTCCACTGAAAGAAAACAAGACTGAAATATTGTCCAGCCCTAGTTCAAAGGATGTTTCTACATTGTCTCGAGTAAAGTCTTGCTTATATTTTTGTTATAGTCAAATTTTCCTTTGCTGTCTCCTGTCACTATTTGCTGCAAAATTGCCACACTTCCCACTGAAGTTTCATCTTATGCAAAATGTATGGCTGCTGTTTTACTAATCATTTATTTTAGGGCAGGGGAGAGGTCAATTCTAATCAATCAATCAATAAATTAAATTAATTAATAAACAAATAAAGTAGGTCCTGCAGCATCTAATCACATGACTTTAAAACGTGATTCTGCTTGTGGTGGTTAGGCTGTACTCATGTCATATGATATCTATTATCAGATGTAGACTTCACACCAGTTCTGTTTTCTCAGCGTTTCCTTTGCTGCTGTTCGAGTCAAAGTCAGTGAACTCCTGCAGCAGATGAGATCCACTGACTCTATTCAGCCTGTTCCAGATCAACCCTTTACATTCACACTGCATGTATAAATCACACCAATTACAATCACTTTCATTCACTGATCGAGAGAGGGGGAGATGGAGAGAGAGAGAGAGGATGTGTGTGTGTGTGAGTCAGAGAGAGAGAGAGAGAGAGAGACTGCTCGTGGTAGAACAAAGGAACATCCTTCTTTGGGAGCGCATGCATGAAAGTTGATCCCCGTTAAGACCCCCTGCACAAGGAACCTGAGAGGCCTCAGGGCCGTCCTCCACCCTGCCTGATTGTAAAGCCTTTTAATTTGGGCCGCGGTGGACGCCTGCCTGCCTGTCTGTCTGTCTGTCTGACTGTCTGCCTACCTACCTGTCTGCCTGACTGTGTCTGCCTAGCTGTCTGTCTGCCTGACTGTGCCTGTCTGCCCTGCCTGTTTGCTTGCCTGCCTGCCTCTCTGTCTGTCCTGCCTGCCTGTTTGCTTGCTTGCCTGCCTCTCTGTCCTGCTAGCCTGTCTGTCTGCCTGCCTGCCTACCTGTCTGCATGCCTGTTGGTCCTGCCTGCCTACCTACCTGTCTGCCTGCCTGTCTGCCTGCCTGTCTGTCTGCCTGCCTGCCTACCTGTCTGCCTGCCTGTCTGTCTGCCTGCCTGTCTGTCTGTCTGCCTGCCTGTCCTGCCTGCCTGTCTGTCCTGCCTGCCTGTCTGCCTGCCTGTCTATCCTGCCTGCCTGTTTACTTGCCTGCCTGCCTGACCTGCCTACCTGTCTGTCTGTCTGTCTGTCTGTCTGTCTGTCTGTCTGTCTGTCTGTCTGTCCTGTCTCTCTGTCTGTCTGCCTGTTTGCTTGTCTGCCTCTCTGTATGTCTGCCTGCCTGCCTACCTGTCTGTCTGTCTGTCTGTCTGTCCTGTCTCTCTGTCTGTCTGTCTGTCTGCCTGTTTGCTTGTCTGCCTCTCTGTATGTCTGCCTGCCTGCCTGCCTACCTGTCTGTCTGTCTGTCTGCCTCTCCGTCTGTCTGCCCGTCTGGGGAGGAAGAGGAGAGGAGAGGAGAGGAGAGAGGGAATAGCAAACTGCCCTATACCAGCCAGCACAGCACTGTGTGTG
The DNA here is from genome assembly GCF_964638095.1 of Poromitra crassiceps. Taxonomy (NCBI): domain Eukaryota; kingdom Metazoa; phylum Chordata; class Actinopteri; order Beryciformes; family Melamphaidae; genus Poromitra; species Poromitra crassiceps. The sequence goes on from NC_139624.1 coordinate 75,682,746, forward strand.
TGTGTGTGTGTGTGTGTGTGTGTGTGTGTGTGCGTGCGTGTGTGTGCGCGCGTGTGCCTGCATGTGTGTGTGTGAGAGAGAGAGAGAGACATGGTTAATTCTTGAAATTTACGAGATATGGTTTTAATTGATTTTTATTGCCTTATTTATTTGGTGTGTGCATGTGCGGGCACGTGGAGGCGAGGGGATAGCTACACTATAGCCCTGCCTAACACAAGAAAAATATATAAATAAAATATTTTTGTATTAACTAATAAACTACCTACCTACCGGTATCTCTCTATCTTTCATCATTTTATGCAAGAGGAATATTTAGGCAACATGAAGTCGAAGATCACAGATGTGGAGATACAGAGGTTTGATTTTGCAGGACACCATGCGCACAAGGCTTCATACATTCTTCAGCCTATTTGGGATTTGTAAATTTAGTCGCCTATGAGCTAATTCCCTCTCAAAACCGAAAACATAAGCGTGCTTTGCAGCAAGCAACACAAGCAATCCCTTTACAGCTTCCTTTTACAATAGTGTCACACTAATAATCACCATAATCCTTTTATGCTCAGCTGTCATCGTTTAGAAATTGCTACAGGACGACCATTTTGTTTCAGACCGGGTTCAGGTTTAAACGTCTTTATGTCCCACTTCCCCAGTTTAAGGAAAACCTTAACGGTGCAGATCGTCTAATAAAAAAAACTATTATTAGGCTATTTTGGTTTTATTTTAGGCTACTTTGGCCTGTGCAAAGCCTTCTCTAGCTCTCTCTCTCTTTCAGTCTGCAGCTGCCTCACTGTGAGGGGAACAGTGCTGTCAATTGAAGGTCTATTGGCTTGTTTTGAACGGGACATGCCGAAAGGAGGAATATCCAGGATTTTAATTGGGTCAAAGATATTTTGTAGGCTACTACAACCTAGTTCCTCCCTAACCCGGGCTCTGCAAGCCGTCTGCACTGCCTGGGACACACGCACACAGAAACAAACAACGGTCAACCTGTGTGAGCTGAAGGGGAGAGGGTAAAGAAAGCCAGCACATTTTTCTGGCAACATGTCAACCGGGACTATAACCTCTCTAACCACAAAGTTCAATTACTCACTTAGCTCACTTTGATCCAGACCTGTGCCAGTGATTGAGGCTTTTACATGTGGACTGACTGCTGAGCCTTCAAGAAGCTCAGCCTTGAATAAACAATTAAACGACAACATTTTGCTTCACAGCCACATACGACATAATCCTGGTTCTGATGTGCGCACCACATGGGACATGCGCGGCAGCAACGACATAAAAAACAATAACACCCGCGCTAATATTTAGCCTATTATTTATGTAAATGTTAACCTGACGCTGCAATGTGGCCAGAACAGACAACTCTGGCCTGGGCTTGTTTTTAAATTCATACATTATAAATGTGTGTAGATAATTGGCGTTGTGCGTTACACAACTCTACATTTGGAGCAAAATAGGTGAATGTGAGCTGCTCCATCGCTGCACTGGCGACAAGCGACAAACCAGCATCCTGTCCTGTCCTGTCCTGTCCGCCGTCCGTCCATGCATCAGCGACCGGGCTAAATATGGCGGGTCCACCGTCCACCGTCGTGAGAATATGTCTGGGGAAAAAGGGTCAAAGGTGGCCGTTTGTCACGTTTCTAACCCGTAAAAACGCGTTGTAGCGGAGTAATAATCATTCAATCCCTCTCTCGGTTTGCCTGTGGTTCCCGGGGCAGCGCGCAGGACGTGCCGAGGCTCGGGCTGCTGGCAGCGGCCGCAGCGGCAGCAGCAGCCCGGCTCACAGCTGCTTTTCACCGGCAGGCGAGACGAGGAAAAGCGCCTCCTACACGCCCAGAGAAACACCGGCTTAACTCGGCAATTAAAAATAACTAGACGAAAATAAAATAAAATAAAATGAAATTTAAATATAAATTAGGCTACAATGTCTTTCTTTACAATTTCACTTTTGGATTTGTATGTCTAAAAGTCCTGATAACATTAATGACAACAATAATACGCAATATAATTATAGGCTAATCTGTTAAAAAAAAATCTCACTAATGTGTTATTATAAATTGGACAAAGATTGAAGTTTTTGTTGCTATTATTCGTGACATTCAATAATTTGGCTATAATTAATATATTTTAAGATTTTTGTAGGCTATAATTCTATTTCAGATCTGCACAAATTAAATGGAATGTGAACAGCAGACTAAAGTCTATAAGCCATGTTATTGATTTCTTGCAGACATAATTTCCGCATAATATTATACACAGCATAATATACATAATCTATGCAGCTATAGTTATGTGATACGATGTAGACAGGCTGGTGGCACTCACTTTGAAGGTTTGATTGTCAGAATAATATGGGCATAAGAGGAGCGCGGTGCACGCACGCACGCACGCACGTACGTCCGCACATACGCATGCACGCACGCACGCACGCGCACACACACACACACACACACACACACACACACACACACACACACACACACGCACACACACACCTTTGGAGGGGTTCGCCCTGTGTAAACAAGCTTATTTTCGCCTGTATCCAGCCAACAGCACGCTATAGGCCTATACATCTCTGGCAGGATATCAACGCGCAGCCTAATCACCGTTACATCTGTCATATCCCGGGCCCGCTGCCTAGCGTCATAATGCATGGGGGGGGGGGGGGGGTGTTTCGTGCATGTGACGGTGTTGGCTGGAGAAACGGGGGGAATTAGAACAGGCATGCGCGCTCTGGCGAGGTGAACGCGAGCCATTCACATTTCCATATAGGTCCTGTCACAAGGGAGACCCCCCCCCCCCCCCACACACACACACACACACACATGCAGCCTCCTCCCCCTCTCCCTCTCTTTCTCTCTCCCTCTCTCTCTGTCCTGTCGAGAGCCCATCGGAGGGGAACAAAGAAAGGAGAGAGAGAAACCACACCACTGCCACCCAGCGGCCAGTGATTGTGTGTGTGTGTGTGTGTGTGTGTGTGTGTGTGTGTGTGTGTGTGTGTGTGTGTGTGTGTGTGTGTGCGTGCGTGCGTGTGTGTGTGTGTGTGTGTGTGTGTGTGTGCGCGCGCGCGCGCGTGCGTGTGCGTGCGTGTGCGTGCGCGTGTGTGTGTGTGTTCTTTGTTAGCCCCGCGATCGACTATACCGACCTCTATGAATTTACATCATTAAAGCTGTCTGTGCGAGCGCGGGTTTGGGAGAGTGTGAATTAGAGAGAGAGAGAGAGAGAGAGAGAGAGAGAGAGAGAGAGAGAGAGAGAGAGAGAGAGAGAGAGAGAGAGAGAGAGAGAGAGAGAGAGAGAGAGAGAGAGAGAGAGAGAGAGAGAGAGAGAGAGCAAACCGGAAACCGTCCACCCTGCTGAAAGTGTCCTTGAGCACTAGAAACCGAGAAAGGGTTTATGTATCAATTAGAAGATGCTATTTCATATATATAGCCTACCAATAATTCAATTAGGTAGGCTATAGCCTATAGAAGCTATAATGAGGTAGCCTACTTAACAAGGAAGCGTTAATTACAGATTGATATAGCCCTGATTGTCTCTGCAGGGCATTCTCTCTTCTCAGCGCCTATAAATGAGATTAATCAATCATATCTATATTCAGTTCACTCGCGTTATTCATATTATAAACTGTCAACACTCTGCCTGACCCCCTTCCCCAACAGGAGTTAATCTGGATTCCATAATTTGTGATTTGTGACCCCCCCCCCCCCCAATCACAGTGATCAAGTGATTTGGGAAGCCATAAGTAGCCTAGTATATTAATAAAAAAAAAATCCTTTACCTGGGAGTAAGGAAGCCGTTCAGAAAGAAACGAGACGAGACTTTTGTCCGATAGGGGGCAGAATCACTCTGTATATGGCGTCATTGCTCGCTCTCTCTCCCTCTCTCTCTCTCCATCTCCCCTCTCTCTCACGCACGCGCTTTTCTCTGGGATCTATTGTTTTTCTCTGCAAGCAATTTTCACCTATTCCCCAGCTGCCTTAAAAATTACCTTTAAATAGCCTTATACACCAATCTTACACTGTGTATAGTAGGCATATACAATATGTGTGTGTGCATCTGCTTGTGTGTGTTGTTTGCTTGTTTAACTAAACAGAATACAAAACTGAACAGAATGGCTACAGGTTGCCCTCTCTTTGAGCAAATTAAGCTGTAAGTTTCCTATGAGACTCAAAAATGTATTGTTAAACATGAGGTTTCACAGAGTGCAACCACATTTTCATTCGTGGGACAGAAATCAGCCGTAAATATAGGCTTGGTATTGGTATAGGCCTAATTGATGTTCAAAAAATATATTCATATATTAGCATGTAGCCTGCAGTATAGTAGCCTAGGCTATAGGAGTAACCCTAACCCTTAATAATGCAATGTAGGGCATAATTAAAGGAAAGGGAAAATCAACCCTTTGCCAGATTGCCTTTCCCCCCAATCAAGCTCATAAAGCAAATATTTAGGCTAATGCATTCTAAATGAAGCTGGAAGTCCACCTAACAGATGCTCAATGTTATTTCTATGACTCGTAAACCAAGTCTGACTGCCCCATTGACGTATAAGCTGTTATGAAAGGATCACATGAGCATTTTCTGGTTTAAACATAATGTAAAAGCTCAGACAACAAACATCCACAATGTCAGCCTCCTATTCCTTCAAAACTCATTATGATGTATTAAGAGAGTATGACACAATATTAACAAATGTGTATTGTTGCCCAATTTCCATAAAGTCTCAACTTGATCTCACCCCGTTTATATAGGCTAAGGGTTTACTTGAATGCCATGGACAATAAAATAAACAATGGCTAAAATAGAAGACATAAGATAGGAGAAACTATTAGGCCTATAAGCCATTTTTTTAAAGACAAAAAAACTGTGGTGGTGACCCTCCAGTTATAGGTGGAATAACCACACTTTAGGAAGATCAGAGAGACAAAGATGGGCATGTGGGAGATGTCAACCTTGAAACACATTTTGCTAAGAAACATCGCAGAGATGAGAAGTAATTAAGTAGCCTAGCCTATAGCCTAGCACTTCGTTACTGTATAGCCAACACACTATCTGTAGGCTAGCCTATATCGGCTATTTAGCCTATTTCTCTGTAAACGTTTTACTTTTACTCCCTTTTAACACAAATAGGCCTAGGCTACTGCCTATCTGTTTCTACTCCTTAACATTTCAAAACAGCTATAGAGGCTATAGTTTTAATGCACGACAGACAAAAACGATGTAACGTTGTCTGTCTGTCTGTCTGTCTGTCTGTCTGTCTGTCTGTCTCTCTCACGCTCTCCCAAATTTCACGCAATATGTGCACCTTTTTGTGGAAAAACCATTATTAATCAAAGTAGCCTATCTTTAAGAGGAGATCTTTATAGGTTTAACAGTCTTTATGATGTGAGTTTGTTAGCTTTGAACAGAAACAGCCAATAGAAACTTGTTGCTTTTATTCTTTATTAGGCTACCTTTCAGAGCCTGTAGGCCTACTTTATTTTATTTTACTTGCAGTAAACAAGTTGAATCTGTTAGTTTACGCTACTTCTACTTTTATTTATCTTTTATACAGCCTAACTGCATAGCCTATAAAGTATTTCCCATCTCTGCCTCGACACACCTGCATTTGGATTTTTTTTTTTTTTTTTTTTTTTACCGTTTTCAGTTATACACCAGCGTCTTTGCATGTCCCGGATAACCTAAAACAAAATCAAAGGAAACCCGAGCAGAGATGTTCATAGCTGTGTTTCCCGTACTGCGCATGCGTGCTATAGGTGCTGTGCAGCCTTCATGCCATAAGAATATGATTAAGGTTCAGGTCGTTCACCCTGGGGGTGGCGGGAAAGGGGGCTTTACAGTCCCCTCCTCTGTAGACTAATTCCTTCAGAGACCTGCAGATATTTGCCAGGCTGCCGTTGGTGGTGTCATAGGCCTACACTAATGGATGGATTATAAATAATATAGGCTATAGCATATGTCACTTGTCACAGATGACGTGCTCTGCCGGCATTTGCAAGTCACTCGGTCCCTTCATGTTGCACAGGACATTGTCACTTTCCTGTCACCTTTTCACTGATGGCTTGCTTGGTTTAAAGTCTAGATTTGAAGATGCCTGTCCTTCTTTACATGCTTTGAAGGTATAGGCTATTGAGCATCAGGTTACCATACCAGAGTCATGCGTTGCTTATTGCAAAGCGTCGGTCCCCGTTTACCCCTTGTTAAACAGAGCATGTCTGATCTTATTAAGAATAACATGCCCTGCCAGTAGGATATCCCACTGTCGTGTGTTTTTATAAGTAGACATTTTTTGTTGACAATATATGCACATATTTTCCCAAGGTCATAGGCCTATAGCACCCAGCGCCTTCTTAAAGGGGATGTCACTCTTTCTGATAATGTATGGAGTGAACTAGGCTATTTATCCAAGATCATTCTGCTCTGGTTGTTAATTAGGCCGAGGCTATGGTCCAAAATGCCAAAACAGATAGCCTAGCTAATGGGAAGGAAAACAGCTGCATTAAAAATTGCCATTGATTGTCGTTTGGCAGAGCAATGATCGCCTGCAATAGAATAGAATAGAATAGAATAGAATAGAATAGAATAGAATAGAATATTTGGCAAATATATGCAGATGATTCAGCAAGCAAAAAGGCAATGTCTTCAAAAAACAAAAAAGCCATTGACAACCCCTTAGGGCTTAGGCTATAGAAAGAGACAATTATACATTTTAATTTCCTTCCAAACTTGAGACATTTCAACTGACTTGGGCTTACTTTTTTTTTTTTTACTTTTTCAAATGTGCATGTTTGTATTATGCAGGAATGGGCTGAAATGGACGTGTAGCCTAATTGCATTGAAGTTGTCTTCTAATATCACACTTTTGACATTTATACAGCGCATGAACAGGTGATGATAGAGAGGGGGGCTGTGCGTAAATATGATACAGTCTGGTCAGAGAAGTTGCTTAGAAGTTGGATTGGATGCACGTCATCACGATAAGAAACATTGAGACGAAATGACGAAGGCTTAAATTTCACAACCCGACCTGCTGGAGGTAAATGGACTTTGGTCTTTGGACAAAAGGAGACGGAGTCAAAGGTCAGTATGATAGCCGCGCTTGTGTGGCCCGGAGTTCACATAATGAACGAGAAAAGCCGACGAGGAATAATGAAATAAAACAGATAGGATAGGCTCGCCTAAAACATTATTGACAAGCTAGTGATTTAAACTCCAGTGGAACGATGAAAAACAGACATAGGCTATTTTCTATTTCTATTTGGCTTAAAACGGACGTCGCTTATAACGCGGTATTGCCTTAAGGATAACATTTTACAATAAGGTAGGAAATAATAGGCTATAGTAGCCTACTCGTAAACTAATGAGAAACTAACATAGTTAATGAATAGTTAATGATGAACTAATGTCCTTTAATCATTAGTTAGGCTAATCATTAGTTAAAGTCACTTTGTGAGTAGGCCTATATATCTACGAGTCTCTCATGATTGAAATATATAGTTAATCATTATGATTAGTTGTCAGTTCCTTAGTAGAGTAATTGCCTACTCATTAGTTAATGGTTTGGTCAGTTTGTGAGTAGCCTATGTCCATTAGTTACTCTTTTTGTGTACCCTATTTTAAAGTGATGCATCATACTGAGTAGTTCATACTTAATCATTACTTAATTATTACCTGTCCGTTAGTTATTATTTTTGTGGACCCATATTGTAAAGTGATGCATCATACTCAGTAGTTCATGAGTACTGAATCATTACTTAACTATTACCTTTCCATAAGTTACTCATTTTGTGTCCCCTAATATAAAGTGAAACATCATATACTACCTAACAAATAAATTCAAGACTTGTTCCGGGTAATGTTAGATTGTAAGCCTGGTTCTCTACCAACTGAGCTAACGTTAAGTCTGGTTAGTTGGTAGAGCTATACTATGGATCTGTAGAGCCGGAGACCAAGTATTATGTTATATACTACTAGTACTTTCTGTTCAAGTACTTACAGTTTTGAAGATATATTCCACACAAATACTACCTTCTCCCCAAATACTTGTAGTTTTAAAGGTATATTCCATCCAAATACTACTTCATGTCCAAGTACTTTGGTATGTTTGAGCCAAATACTACTTCTGTCTAAGTACTTGTGTTTTAAAGGACAGAATATACCTTCAAAACTATAAGTACTTGGACAGAAAGTAATATTTGGGTGGAATATACCTTCAAAACTATAATACGTATAGTCTCCGGCTCTACAGATCCATAGTATCGCTCTAATGACTAATGTCACTTAACATGCAGGCTGGTTAGCTCAGTTGGTATAAAACCAATCTAACAATCATGGGGCTGAGGGTTTGAACCTCACCCATCAAGTCTTGAATTTATTTGTTAGGTATAAGTATATGATGTTTCACTTTATATTAGGGTACACAAAAAGAGTAACTAATGTACAGGTAATAGTTAAGTAATGATTCAGTACTCATAAACTATTGAGTATGATGCATCACTTTACAATAGGCTACACAAAAATAGTAACTAATGTACAGGTAATAATTAAGTAATGGTTCAGTAGTCATGAACTACTTAGTATGATGCATCACTTTACAATAGGGTATACACAAAAAGAGTAACTGATGGACAGGTAATAATTAAGTAATGATTAACTAACAATTAACTACTCACAAAGTGACTTTAACTAATGATTAACTACTCAGAACTGACTTTAACTAATCATTAATTAATGATTACCTAATGATTAATGGCCATTAGCTAATCATTAACTATTAATTAACTAAAAGTTAGTTTCTCATTAGTTTACTAGTAACTACTAGGCTACATTATTTGTGTACCTTATTGTAAAGTGTTACTGACTTGGGTAGTCAGGCTGAAGTAGCATGTTATATTCAGTAGGCTATGTAATGCAGTCTGGAACAGAGAAATGTAACCCCATGAGAAATACCCTGATACGAAGAATGAAGAAATTGCATTTTTACATGAAAACCATAGCTGATTTATTGCAGGATTGTGCTGCAACTGTGCTTCAGAGGTGCAGACCGCTCTTCTCATGGTCAGAGGAAAAGTAGATCCCTCAGGTCATGTGGCTAGCCTATGGGCACATTGTTCATACAGTATATGCCCAAATGTGTGGAGAGCTATAGTATCTGCAGAGGAGACATTTTCTTTTTAGGTCAGCAGATGTTCTTCAAACTGTTCAAGGACTTCAGCAGATTGAAAGAGTTTTATATCCAAAGCATCAAGCCATACATGCTCCTATCTTCCATTATAGTCCTCCTCACATGCTAAGAAAGCATGCAGTGACCATGGTTTACAAATGCTGGTTTCAATGGAAAGTTAGAAGTGATGTATAGGCCTATCATCACACTGTCAGCCTCGACTGTCTCAAGACTCCGGCAGGGAAGTCCCCCCTATGTAGGTCTACTAAAAAAAAGCCTAATACAAGTGTGCAACAACCAAACCAATGTCATGTTAAAATGCAATAGGCAGCTTCCAATAGCCACGTATAACCAAAATGATTGCAACAAAAAGGACCTTTAAGAGATTTGGCACAGATTTTGCTTAGCTTCCTTCACTGTAAATAATAATTGAATTGTCTCAAACCTTCTAAATCTAACTCGTCTGCTTCTCTTTCCCACCTTCTCCTTTGTGATTGGAACAGCTCTAATAAGGGAAATCAATCAGAGATAATGGCTTTTACCTGGAGTAATGTCATCAGTGTAAATGAAAACAGTCTATGTGTCATAAATATTGAGTAAATCCAGTGTATATCACTTAAATAAATAAATAAATAAATACATAAATAAATAAATAAATAAATAAATAAATAAATAAATAAATAAATAAATAAATAAATAAATAAATAAATAAATAATAACAATCCCAATCTTTCTCATGTCAAGGACCCCCCAATCTGCCAGTAGCCTATATATATGGGGGGGGGGGGGGGTCCTTGAAGTGGGGCTATCGCCCCATACACGGGATGTTTGATCAAATTTGGCCCTGCCCCCCATCTGAAAAGCTTATTGCAGCTACAATTATCTGTAGCTACACTGCACTAAGTTTTGGAGAATTAAATAACATGAATGCCATTACAGCCTAATGGTGACGTAAAACTAACATTTTGCTGAGAGCACACATAGCATCCTTCCAGGGACCTCTTTTGGGTCCCGGACCCTGTAATTTTGGAAACCACCGGCCTAATTTAATAGCGTTTTTCCTCCTCTCTCTTCCCTCAATGCTGCAGCATGAGGGACCCTCATGCGCAGCAACACGAGTATGTGCTCTGCTTGGTTGCAGACAGTGAGGGCATTGCATTGCAGGAACACAGGGGGAACTTTCCACCAGACTGCGTTTTCCTCCACGGTGATTTCTGACCTTTGCCAAATTGCCAGTCCAGCTCGGTATGTCCCCTCTCTCTCTCTCCTCTCCTCTCTATAGTGCACTCTCCCTATTTCTTTCGTTTCTCTCTCCCTCTTTCTTTCTCTCTCTCTCCCTCCCTCCCTCTCTCTCTGCCTCCACACGCTGCATCAGCTGACGCGTCACGTGGTGTGGTGTGGCTGGTCAAAATGGAGTTGAGTGAGTCAGTGCAGAGAGGGCTCCAGAGCCTGGCCGACCCTGGCGTCTTCTCCCCGGGTAGCTTCGCGGTGCTGTTGGACGTGTGTTTCCGCAGCCTGCTGTCCTCCGCAGCGGACCCCGGGGTCCTCGGTGAGCACGGCGTCTCCTCGCCGCAGCACCGCCTTTTGTTTCGTTTCCATCCGCCGCTGCTTCCGCTTTCTCTCCGTGTTCATGTCGGGTGGTGTGTCTATCTGTCGGAGCTGCCTCGACGTCTGGAGCTTTCCACGGCTAATAGATGTGTGGACTGAATGCAGCGCTATAATGGCGGGTGCTTGTTCACTTGGAGCGGTAAAGCGCGGAGGGGTTTGTGGCAGATCAGCCGCAGTGGAGCGATCTGCTACCCGCTGCCAGCATCGGCGACGACTCGGCTCGCCCTTTGTTATTAGTTAAAATGCCATCAAATTTCCATCTGCATGTCACAAACACCACGCCAATCACCGCATTATGCAAAACCGACGATGGACGCATGTTCTTAAGCAAAGTGCGCTGTTACGGACACCGCAGCGGGCACTTTAGTGCTGCTCTTAATTGGCGTTGAGCTTCATTAAGAGAAATTAGCCCGTGCAATATGATAACCGAGTCCCGCTAGTTGTTGTTAGACTAGAGATCTTTAGCCTACTCAGTGGCCAATGGCTGTTCCAGCTGTTTTCGTGGATCATGTGCTGTTTGTCCACATTCTGCGTCATCAGAGCTGTTCACAGACAGCCTTCATTTAGAAATATGGCGATCGTGGTGCAGAAAGTGAGTTGTTCATTCTGGATTTAACAAAGGAGCTGTGGGCTCATGCAGCTGAATGGCCCATTCACATGCAAATGATCATTGATTTCCATTGTAGGCTATGGCTGTTTCTATATGGAGGACACAATATGGATCGCAAACCAGCATACATCATTTATGACAATCTGTGGAGGCTTCAACAACTTCCAACCTGACAGCAGTCCACACACTGTATGAGTAGCCTGCTGATCAGTGGCTTCTTTCATGACATGGTTTCTCCTCTGATGCAGATCAGCCCGAGTTGAAGCAGATCGACCAGATCGTGCTGAAACAGAGTCACACAGCAGCGACCACCTTCATACTGGAGGCGGTCAAACAAAATGCAGATAAGTCAACACTAAGGTAGGCTAAATCAGAAAGTGCCTTATGTAGAACATCTTTGTGCTTTACATCAAAACATACATCAAACATCGCATATCCTGGCGGAAAATATGCACAATGCACTAAATATATCATGTCTTATAGATTCTGCTGTTTGCATGTGTCTTTGTCAACCAAAGTTTGTAAATCTTCTGATTGTATCACGCAAGCTATAGAGACATTTTTCATATCCAAAATGTCACCAATGGATTAAAACATAGATTTGAAATGTAATGTATATTATTACATCTCATCTGATTTCTAGCAAAATGCTATAAACAACAAAAGCTTGCAAAAAAAATTCCAGTCAAAATATATCAAAGTAATGAAAGAGGTCACTTCAGTGTTTCATTGAAATCAGTTATAAACTATGTTATTGCAATAGCCTAATGATATGAATCTATTGCCTACAAACATCTATTATGGGATGTCTTGCATGTGCACTAGAGAACAGCTGGGAGTCAGTGGGAATTAAATAGTGGTGCAATGGCATTTCCTCTGCACAAATATTGTCAGCTATGGGATAGCAAATGGAGAAAAAAAACAGCTAATGCAATGTGCATGATCAAAAATATAATGCTGTTTGACATAATTGTTGGGAAATAGCACGCCTGCATTTCTGCAAAATGTTGCTTCGTCATCTTTAGGTGCTTCACAGTGCTGCTTCATCATCTTTAGGTGCTTCAGTGCTTCACACATGCTTCACACATGCTTCCCAGTGCTTCAGTGCTTCACACATGCTTCACAGTGCTGTCTATGATCAGAGAACTGATGTGATTATCCATTCATCAGAGTTAACCAGATCATAAATGCAGCCAGGATGTTCAGGGTGCATGTGCAAAAAAACAAAGTTATGGTGCATGTAAACCAGGTCTGAGACCATCTGTATAGTCGGTGATGTAGTGGTTAAAAAGTGGATGAACTATGACCTCCAGGTAGTAATCATCTTGGGGCAAACAACCACTTTGCTAAAATCATGTACGTTTTCCGCTTCGAAGGACCCTGCTTAGGTTTCCATGTATTTCTGCACATTCTAAAATTGCCTTCAAGCTGCAGGGACCATGAGCTCATTTTTACTAAAAGGCAGACAGAAGTTGTATGAAAATTTGGTCTATGGGACTGAAGTACAAAGACTGGTTTATCCCCCCCCCCAAACTCTGATTTAAAAAAATATTTATATATAGAAATTAATAAATTAAATTAAATATTTTTTTGTGTCAGAATTGTAGGCTACTGCCTGTAATCGGAGGCATATTAAACGACCGGTAGCTATAGGAGTTTGTTATGTAAATGCGACTTGTTGTGTAATTGCCGCCTTTTGTTGTTTTGTTGTTACAGCTCATGCCTTGAAGAAGTCACATTCAGTGCAGAGAGAATAGAAATATTCTACACCTCATACCAGGTGACCGTTCAAATGATGACGATTTGTCTGTTAGTTACTGGCTCAGCCCTCCACAAACTGATTAAATCTGTTTTGCTTCACAGAAACATAAAAAAGAGCTGGAACGTCTGTTAGCAAGGTGAGTTAAATATATTATTGGAGCTGTAAATGCCAAAGATATTTATGGTGGTGTTGTTTTTGAGCTGAAAAGTTTCACACCCAGTCAGATCGATCCCGCCTCGGCAAGCATGCAGCAAGATGTATGAAAGTGTGAGATCAATGAGAGGTAAATTATTGGGCAAAGTTGTAACATTGCACAATAATTGACTTAAGTATAGGCTATTATTTGAATAGTAGTCTAAGTGAAATAATTTGAAAGCCTTTTAGTGTTCACTAAATTGCCCATTTGAAGTCACTGATGTTTTGTTTTTTTATCCCAATTGCTTTGGTTAACCCCCCTTGCTTGCTCAGTTGTTAAATGATGGTTTGAGTTGACAGTTGCAGCTGTTTTTTTAATCAGTTTGTATTTGCAGGTAGCTCTTTTACAATTAGCTTTAGTTTATGGTGCCTTATAAAGCAGCATTTACATTGTAATTAATCATGCTCGTTGTCCCTTTTGTCCTGACATGCAAACTTCACTGTTTTATTACTGAGTTGGAGCTGTGATGTGAGCCGCTGCATGTGGCAAACCATAGTCAGCCCACTGTTGAAACTTGTGTCAAAATTAAATGCACTTTTATATCGACTGTGTGCAGTGCACATTTCACTTCAAACACCATACAATTAGCAGGGATTAGTGTGGATTAAAACATTTATAAATTATGTCTTCAATTATGACTTCAGTTCATCACAAGGCATGGCCACCATATGAACAAAATCAGTTATGTTCAGTTATTTTGCTTTCCCCCTATCTTCATACATTAGTTTAATTATGTTAGATTCACCTCTTCTCTTCTCTTCTCTTCTCTTCTCTTCTCTTCTCTTCCCTTATTCTCTTCTCTTCTCAGCATAGGGAGGTGCCCACCTCACATTAACGACGTGTCATGGCGTCTGCAGTACCACATGAAGGTATATAGACCAAACTTCACGACACTTTTGTTGTTGTTGTATAATTTGTCCATGTCAGCCAGCCTGTGTTTTTCCTTGGCAGAATGGACAAGTCCAGAAGGTCAACGAGCCTTTCTACATGCTTTCATTTAGCACTGAGGTATGAATCTGACCAGTGTCCATTGTTATCCGTTCATTTTAATGTATTTTTCTGACTGGTGTGTTGCTGTAAGCTGTTCCTGCTCTTTTGGCAGAATGGTGCAGGGTCCTCGGAGGACATCGACTTCAGTTGCTCCATGGAGCAGTTACAGGTGAGGAGTTTGTTCTAGACAGTGGAGTCCACAATAAAGTTAGGAATAGAATAGAATAGAACAGAATAGAATTGAACTAGCAGCTTGTTCATGTATTATTGTAGTCTATTTGCATCATTGGCACATAGGAACCTCGCCTCAGTGGGCTGATTGCTGCAGCTACTGTTGTTATTCAAACTGGAGAATTTTCAAATAAATACAATTTATTAAATTATATTATATAACGTCCTTACAGCTGCATATTAAACTAATCAACTGAAGTGAAGGGCTTTTGAGCGTCTGCACGACAATCGGATTTTCATGTCATTGCACCTCTGCTCCATTGTTGTCAAAACCTCAGTTTAAAATTATTTATACATCCAGAATTATATGTCTATTAAAATAAATGTAAGGTATAGCCTACTCGCATTTCTGATCCACACAAAAGTGTTGCCTTGCGTTCTTGAGAACGGATTGAAGGTCGGTATAGCCTCTATATATTTTTTATAGTAAAATGTTCTACATGAACCATGAAACGGAGATAGTCTGGCAAGCGAGACTACATGAACCATGACTGATGGCTTTACTGACTGCAGTTCCATTACGACCTCGGCTGGTTCTGTCTTCATTTCGACAAGCCATTGTCTAGTTTGACCTATATTTGAATATGTTGGTTTTGCGCAACTTGACGATCCGTTTCATGATCCAAAATATAGGCTATGGCGATTTTAGCTCCGTTATCATTTAAGTGTGGGTTTATCAAAAATGATTAATGTTAAATAATTCAGTCTATTCTCAACTGAAGTCGGTGTTCACTTTAAATTAATATTATTGTTCCGTTTATATTTTCAGCTTGTCTCTATCCACGCAGTGTGACGCTATGGTGTGTTTTATCCATGAGGGGATGTGTTTGTTTTCAGGATTTGGTGGGAAAGCTGAAAGACGCTGCCAAGAGTCTGGAGAAAGCCACTCAGATGTGAGGAGGCCATGGTGTCCAGTTTCCACCACAAAGCACTGAACTGCACCCGTTAGCGGCATTCATCTTCTCTTTATAGTTTTTTTTTACTTGAGGTTGACTGAAACACGTGAATCAATTATCATTCCGATTTTTATTGCAATTAAAAGGAGTATGGCTTGATATATCAATACATTTTGTGCATCCAGTTTTGTCACAGCATGATAAACTCCAGCATCATGCACCTGGATATAGCTACTGCCTGTTTTTGCAGGACTCTCTCTCTCCCCTCCCTCCCTCCTCTCTCTCAATAAACACAACTTGGTGCTTAAAGAAGATGACGCAGATTGGTGCCAGGCTGAGGCTAGAGGTGATATATGTTGTTTAAACGTTGAGCCAACGAAATAGCTGTTGGATATGTTTTGTCAACCCGGCGAGAGTGAATAGGATTTTTGCCATAGTTGCATGACAGCATGTGTGTTTTGTTTCCTCCAACATGCCAAGCCGTTTCTGCAGGGATTTTTAAAATGTAACCATCCGAGAGAAAAGTGTAGCCTACTTGCACACGATGTCAGATATACTAATCTGCGAGTTTATTGATATAAAATTGTATTTGAAAGTAGCCTATCTGGGTGCAATATTCTTCTATTTCGTTTGGAGTCGCGCTGTATCACTCCTGCTGAAAGTTCAAAGCTGCTGAACTCAAAGCACCACGGTGGCTCATATTCCATAAACATCCGAGATGCCTTCATTTCATCCGGGTTGGGCTGGCTGAGGGAGAGGCTCCAGTGGGAAGCTGCGCCGCATTTTTGCAGATGTCAGGACAGCCTGTGACAAAGGTTTGACACCAGCGGTTCAAAGCCATTTGTCACGACGTCTAGCTTGTGCAAGTGCTGCTTTTTAAAGCAGGCAGCGGAGGGCAGAAGCCACATCTTGGAGCGGGCAGGAACCACAGACAAACAAACATTAATAATGCAGCTGCCTGGTGCCAGCGCTAGCCACCCGTCAGTGGGTGGACGGTGGTCATTTTGAGGGTCCAAATGACATCAACGTGTGTGAGTGTTGATATTTTTAAGATCAGAGGCGCGGGACTTAATAGGCAGTTAGCATTCAGCTTTCGCATAGTGCTATCTGAGCTAAAGTAGAATAATTAGGCTATATGTTAGTGAATTACGGGATTTGCGGGTTAAAACTACAGCAAACTGTTAATAGCCTACCTATTGCGTTTTTTTTTATTTATTATCATGCGTCATAGACCAGAATAGCCTACATTATAGGCGCCCTAAAGCAGTTGACATTGCCATCTGAGCTCAAGTAGATTAGCCTAGTGAATGGTTATGACATTTTGACATTCAAACCGCTCTCAAACTGAACGTGGATGCCATGTCTGTTATTTTGTCGTAGATTAGAGGCACCCAGAATACACCGACAGTAATTCCAATGCACCCTTAAGCAACGAGACCACGTGACCAAAGCGGGGCGGTCGAACTACAAGCCATTTTGGGGACGGTGTCAGTTTCCACGGAGCACACACTGCTGCATTTTACTGGGGGGAAGCGGATTTTTTTGGAGGTAAAGTTATCGGTGCAGAAGCGGGAGCCTCCCCGAGGCGAAGCCAGTGGATCGGACTGTTTGGAAACCGTGGATTGAACCGGCACAGAGCGCGCTAACGGGGAGGAAAAGACCAGTTTTGTTCGGCCATCTGAAATGCGCTCCGCTCCGCCGTGCGCTCTCCGCCACTGACAGCGTCTGCAGCCTGCTTCAAGATGGCGGCTCGGCTCCTATTCATTTTCTGCTGATCGCCTCCCAACTTTCATTGTCTATTCGCCTCAAGACCCATCGATTACCAGCCCAGCCTCCGGGTAAGTCATATTCGATATCGTCTCTAACTAACGGGCGTGTTTCGGGGGGTTTCGGGGTGGGTGCTTTGGCGTTTTTCTACGCATCGAGCCAGCGGTGGATGTGGGGCTTTCAACGGTGGCTGCAGATCACCGACGTGGAGCTCCTGTGTCTCCCCGCACCACTTTTTTCTAAAAACGGTTCGCCTCTTGCGCATACACACGAATTAAGATCCACACTCACCCTACGTCGCATTCTCCGCCGTTCGGCGATCTGTCTGTTTATGTTTGGTGTTGGTTGGGGTTTGCGTTGACTCGTTTGGATTTGTCTAAAGTGGGAGATTCAAGTGAACCAGACTAGAATGGGTGAGATGTTAACGGCTCAAAGTCCTACAAACGCTCGTTTTATGCCCATATTTCCATAGAATGTCTTCATTTTATAGAGTTAGGATGTTTGGGATGTTCTGGATTGGACATTGTGTTGGTTTTGCACCTACCTCGCTAAACGTTGGTTTTATTAACTTAAGTTGGATTGCTCCCATAAACGTGACAGGGAGGCAATCCATTTCACTTGTGCTAAATGTTTCATTACGGCCACTATAAACACGGGGTCGCCGTTAAACATGCACAGTGACTGCATGTGTCTTAGTGCATGGTGATCTTGGTTCAAAAAGCTCCCATGGGTTTTAATAAAATTAAGGAAAAAACGGAGGCGAGACGTCTGTCAGGCTACAAAGGAATGGCTGTGTTAGACAAGCAGCCAAAGCATCAAATTCTCTGTCTCAGTCACACAGGCTGCGACAGTGCAGACCACTTGTTTTTGGATATTAAGGTTATTATGGATTTTGATATCATATTCATGTCTTGGCTGTTGGCGCACTGTCTCTCTCTAGCTGATGACAAATGTGCCATGATGGCTTTGGTTTTCCTCTTCGGGAGTGAAATAATTATTTTGGTCAAGATAGTCAGGGATTTTGTGTGTGGTTCATCGGCTAAAATTTATGTTTTACGCATGCGTTTTCTTGCCCTTCAAATGTTTTTCCCCCCCTCAGGATTTCTGCTCGACAGCCTCACATGCCTGTGAAAAGACGTGATAAAGCAACAGACGGGATTGTGTGTTGCCAAAACATTACCATGCGATTGGGCTATGGATTAGAAGTTAGGCTATATAGATTTCCATCCGAGTTTCCATGGACGGCAGCTTTGGCTGTTATAAGCAACAGTATGGCTAGTCAATTAGCCATCCCCTCTAATTGAATTCGAGATTTTTAATTGAGTGACAGCTGTTTATATATGAGGTTTCCCATTGCCGTTTTTAATTGGGGTATTTCCAGCTGTTGTTGATCTGCTTGCGGGAACCTTTAAAAGAGGAACTGGTAGCCATGGGACTGAGGAGGGTTGGACATTCACCATGCAACACAAGTGTAGAGGTCACTGAAAGGACCGAGAGAGTCTCTTCGTTTGATTCTTTCTATTGGAAAATTAAGGATTCACTTTTGCACGGTATGGGCTGTTGGATTAATTGACGCAATGAAACCGACTCCAAAGCGCAAATGGTCCATTTGATGACTAGATGTGCGATAGGCTATATTCTCAACCCCAGCCTATAGCATCTCGTTGACTGGTGCTACAGATAGTGACAGTCGCCTATCCGTTCCCATAATAAATTGAGTTATTTGCGTAAAGCTCGTTGGGTGAGTGACTTGAAGCACGGCAGTCGGGCTGCAGTCTGACCAGCTCGGCTAGGACAGAGGGAGAACAGTTGTCCAAACACCAGTCAATCGATTAATGGCGTAACAGGCTCCCTGCATATCCTATAGAGACACCATCCATCATTATCCATGTGTGATCCATCCTTTGAACGCTCATCCCTGCCTGGTCTGTTCATAAACGACCATATCAGTCTGACTGCCATGGTGCAGGCTGTAGTGTGATGGTGTTCAGGGACCATATAGGACAAGCTGGCTGTCACTATGTCACGAGGATCAACCTCTAATGCAGCTGATCTGATTTACATGATCATGATGACTCTGACGTTTTATTTCTCCTTATGACGGCAAAGGGCGTTTCTGGTAGGCTGTAGCCCGCGCCTATAGCGTATTGGTAGGCTATAGAAACAAGGGGCTGCATTTTAGGTAGGCCTATATAATCTCTCGAGACAGACTTTGGACTTTTTTTTCCCGTTGGGTTCCCAGATGGGGTAGGCTATAGGAAACTTATTTGGTATTGGCCAGAGTCTCGTTTGCCATGTGAAATGTCTGCCATGAAAGTGCATGTCCTAGTCAGACGCTGAATTAATATGAAAGTCGATAATGGCGCAAAATATAGAGGCTGAATGATCTATGTGCGCTCCAACTTCAGCATAGTCGCTGGTGTCGAGCCATGTTGTTAATAGTGCACGCACTGTGCTGATTCGTGCACACTCCGTGGGGAAAAAACGGCGCAAAGCGAATGGAAAAAGGCAGAATGTCCGCGATGTGAGCGCGCACAGCCTGCACACAAACGCAGCCTTCACACAGACACAGCCCGGAGAGGATTTGGAAAGTGGTTGTAAACGCGTTGGATATTGGCGTCGCCCGCTTTGAAAGGAAAGCGCAACCCCGCAGCCCGTTCAAACGGTACGGGCTTTTCCCTTCACAAAATGGCTGCAGCCGTGCTGTCTGTCGTCGGCAGCCTGGCGGAGCTGAGGCACGGTACGGGCAGCCCGCCTCGCTCACATGCAGCAGCAGCAGCAGCAGCAGCACCGGGGTGTTTTGGATGGATCGTGCCTCGTTCTGCTGGCTGGCGACAAGCCAGGTGGGCTAAAAGCAAAGGAAGTTGCCATAGAAACGCTCAGGTTTTACCATTATGTGGCACACCTGACGCAGTGAAGGGGTGCCTCCTGTCATCCCCTTTCACCCGCATTCACAGGGGCGTCAGAGTCCCGGCTAGCCTAATATAATTTAGGCTACACCAAAACTTCCAACCCCACTGATCTCGGCTATATCTGAAATTATTAGCCTCTAACTATTAATAATTAATTAAATTGTTATTATTAAAAATATTTAATTAGCTTATCAGCTCAGATGAACACTGACCCTCAATGCTCCATACGCCAGATTTTTTTTTATTAATTATTTTTAATACAATAGCCTATGCCTCCCAAATAGATTTCTGGCAATTTGGTCTCGACCTTTGCTCTCCATTAGCCTAATGATTAAAACACGCTCACTCAAAGCTTATGAAGTTATGCATGTGCCGCATATTTGAAGCTGCAGGATTCAACATGGGATGCAACATCGATCCAGTTCACGGATCCATCCGTGTTATAAAGCCTATATAGGCTATAGCTATAATAGGCCTATACAGAACCGGACAGTTCCTCGGTCCCGTTTTTCGGCTTGCTTCTATTCGAACTGATCTTATTTGAAGACGCCATCTGGTTTGTGCGGCATTCAGACTTAAAATCGAGGGAAGGAAAAAGCGCATGCAGAGCAGCGTCATCAGTCCATGCAGTGATTGATTTATGACCAGTCACATGGCCTCGGTCACTCGGTAGGCTATAGCCGCTCACTAACGCCCAATTGTTGCCTATCAATCTGCCACTGAGCACCTCCCCTTTGGTTATTATAGGATTAGCATAAAATATGATGTTGCTCTAACACCAGTCAAACAAACAGCATAATTGCATCCAAATGGCAGAGCTGATCTAACAGACCTCAGTGCCCTCATGCATGCTACCCCCATTGGGGGGCATGGCTTCAGTATTTTCTGCCCCCCATTGTAGTTTTTTATTGTTTCCTTCAGAAAGACACAAACAAACTCACTATACACAACAATACACACAATAAAGGCTGAACAGTGAGGAAGAAGTTATATTTAAACATTACAATTTATCCCACCTCCCTCCCCACATTTATATAGGCTATTTGCCATTTTCCCAACCTTTTCCAAACATTCCTTCATTCTCAACTATACATGTGAGATAATTTCTCCATCACTAGGATATCATCTATGATGGTCAGCCATTGTTTGTGATTTGGGGCATCAGTCTTGAGCCAGTTCTTAGTGATATTATAGCCTTTTCTTTCCGGCAGCGAGGACTATCTTGACCAACTTTCCTGCTTTGACCTTCACAGGAGCGTTGTTCCCTTCTCATTGACCATGCATCGGACCACCAGGATCAAGATCACCGAGCTGAACCCTCACCTCATGTGCGTTCTGTGCGGAGGATATTTCATAGACGCAACCACCATCATCGAGTGTCTTCATTCATGTGAGCAAAATAGCCATCTTTCTTTTACAAGTTGGGAAAGTGTTGAAGTGGAGCTGTGCGAGGTCATTGTTGTAAGCTAATGATGTGAAATGATTTAGGCTACAGTTGTGATACAGCAGAATGTAACTGCAGTCTTTTGCCTGGGACAGTTTACCTGTTGCCATATTAATAGACTTGTATTTATGGGATTCAGTGCTGCAGTGTTTATACTGCAAATACCACTTCTCCCGGGCAACAATTCAGTGAACCATATTTGGCTCTTTCAGACTGTGGTTCGGATTCAGGATATCCTCCCGGAACAAGTTTTTATATTGACATTTTTGTGTGTATGGGTTGCAGTTTGCAAGATGTGCATTGTGCGCTACCTGGAAACCAGCAAATACTGTCCCATCTGTGATGTACAAGTGCACAAAACCAAGCCTCTGCTCAACATTCGGTGAGAATTTTTATTTTTTATTTTCTTATATTTTATTCCATTGCATTACAGAATGCAATCTTGTTAAAATATGTTTTCCATAATGTTACGTCCTCTGCTTATATTGCTTTTCACATGTCCCTGCCCCTCTTGTGTTAGCTGAAGTAAGGGAATCCAGCCTTAAGATTCAAGTATTTTGGCTGGAAGAGCCTTGTAGTCTAAACAAACGACTGTCTTCTTGGCATAAGAGTGACTCTTGATCTTGGGTTGAAATGATTGACCTTAGTATGTTTTGTCTTTATTCTAATGTAGATACCGTAGATTGAAATTGTTTAACCACTAAAAACACAGATTTTCAAACACATTTTTCCCCACTGTGAACAGATAGTGATTGGTTTCATATACAATCCTGAGACACATTTTAGTTGTCTGTACTTCTGCCACTTTATTTTTTATAATGTGTGACTTGCCACAGTCTTCAAAGCCACAACCAACTGTGTGTTCATCCTTAGATGTAGATAGCTTGTATTCTTTCTTGCTGCAATGCTTACAAGCAGTGAGTATGTATGTAAAGAACACATAAACCTTAAGTGGACCATTTATAAGGATGCACACAAAAACAGAAGCTTTGATTGGACAGAAGGGACAGAGCTTTTCTCTATACATTGCTGCCAGTTTTGACTACACATGTTGAGATTGCACACACTGCTCTCGTGTGTGTGTGTGTGTGTGTGTGTGTGTGTGTGTGTGTGTGTGTGTGTGTGTGTGTGTGTGTGTGTGTGTGTGTGTGTGTGTGTGTGTGTGTGTGTGTGTGTGTGTGTGTGTGTGTGTGTGTAAAATCCTCTGAATCACATGACTCTTCCTCTCTCAAGGTCTGACAAAACTCTCCAGGACATCGTCTACAAGCTCGTCCCTGGCCTCTTCAAAAGTAAGCCAGCAGCATGTGGCTGTCTTATTGATGCTGTTTGCTTTCAGTCTGACTCTGCTGTCATTGCTCTGATGCTGCCTGTGGACATTTAGCAGGGCATTAATTTTCAACTGTGTTGGGCCATGCACTGCACCATCAATATTACCACTACATGAAAGGAGGAAATGTAAATAAATAAATATATTGCCGATACAATATGTGTGTGTGTGTGTGTATATATATATATATATATATATATATATATATATATATATATATATATATACAGTATATATTAGTATCGCAATATATCAATATTGTATTGATATCATGATATGAGACAAGATTTCATCAGATTTTGGATGACGATATGGTGATATGGCATAAGTGTTTCCTTTTCCTGGTTTTTATTTTTATTTTATTTAGCCTTAAGGGGGCAGAGTAAGAGAATGCCTTTTTTCCACATTCAGTGCGAACTGAGCATATATGGCTGCATTAACGTAAAGTGATGTCATTTTCTGAACTTACCAGACTGTTCTAGCTGTTGTATTATTTGCCTTTACCCACTTGGTCATTATATACACATTACTGATAATTATTTATCAAAAATCTCATTGTGTAAGTATTTTATGAAAGCACCAATAGTCATCCCTATACAATATTGTCGCGATAATGTATATATAATATATATTTATTTATATTAAAAAAAATATATATATATTGTGATGTTTTGATTTTCATATCATTCCATATCACCCAGCATTAGCACACATTTCAGTTTCAGTGGTGCAACCTGCTCTAGATCAAAAATAAGACTAAAACAAAGAATTCCCAAACACCAAAGGTTGCAGTGTTTTAGCCTCAGTTAACAGACTTGTAATGGCTTGTCTCTGTCCTTTGTAGATGAAATGAAGAGGAGGAGAGACTTCTACGCGGATCATCCTGTCGATGGTGAGTGACACCAACTGAACACACACTGAGGAGGGAAAAACAGATTTCATCCAAGTTCTGCATCAAATCATAGACATCAATCCTTTTCACTTATTGTCATTACATGTTCCAGCCTGTTTTGATTAAGAAAGAAAGAAAGAAAGAAAATGCTTTCTTTCCCCCACGCCTTACAGGGATGCACAGACGTGACAATTTTGGCAGATACCGATAACTGATAACATTGCTGTTATGGCCGATATCAGTATAAAAACAAGTTTCATGATAAATAAATAAAAAGTAACATGGTCACGGTGAAACACTGCGTTTACATGTTTTGTTTTGTTTTTTGAAACATTTTTGCAAAACCCCGTAAACCGCATCCTCTCAATATCACAATTTTCATTAACCTTTATTTAACCAGGAATATTGCCATTGAGATTCAGAATCTCTTTTACAAGGTAGCATAACAAGTTTCACATAAAAGAACAAGACACAGGATGGCAAATTACATCAAACAATTTGCAGTGTTCAGTTAAAGCATCCTCAAATAGTCCTTAATCCTGTTTTTATAATCTTCCATGCTTATAAAATAATCTGGTTGAAGGTGTCTCTGTAGCTCACACCAAGATGAGGTGCAGAAACTTTAAAAGCACTTTCACCAAAGACAGTGCGGGTTCAAGCAACGACGGACATCATTTGACCGAAGGTTACAGCTACTAATAGCTAGTCAGTAGAGAACATAAATAAGAAGGCAACTCATGTAACATGGCCTTATAAAGAAACATTTTACCAGTGCTCCATTCTGCGGTTGTATAAGGAAGACAGACCAACTTTCTCATACAATCGCAGACAAATCGCAATGCAGCATGGTACACTGAATCTAACATTTTCAAGGAAGATGAATTTGCATGCATATATATAAAATAACACCATGCACTTGCATGCATATATAAAATATCACCATACACTTGCATGTATATATAAATATCACCATAATCAACAAAAGTTTGGCCGATACCAATAACTGATACACATTGCTGTTATTTTGCTCATCGGACCGATACCAAAATATAAAAAAATGACTAACATCATCCGAGAGCGATATGATTGGAGATATATCGTGCATCCCTCCTGACGAGCCTGTCGGTGTGTTTCTGCTCTTCTGCAGCCTCGAATGGGTCGAATGAGGAGCGAGGAGAGGTGGCGGACGAAGACAAGAGGATCATCACAGACGACGAGATCATCAGCCTCTCCATCGAGTTCTTTGACCAGAGCAGGTGAGCTGCTCTCAATTATGTGTTTTTACAGTATATAAGCAATAATACATCTTTGTCCCTCATAGTTTAATGTTATAATATTATAACAATATTATATGTTGACATACTTGATAATGGATTATGTAGAGATGAATGAGTTTACATTTACATTTCAGCAGCTTCCTTAAGGATTTCTAAAGATTTTCTAGAATGTTCTATAGATCATAATCCATGCCCAGTAGACCCAAATTCCCTCTGCTGTCCTGGGATTAAAATCCACCAGATTCTTCTCTCCTGAGTCTCTCAGCCCAGATTTCCTACTGTCTGATGAAGAGAGAGAGAGAGAGAAAAAAATCAATAAAACGTCACTAACTGCGGTTGTGAACATGCATTCTCTCCAGGTTAAGTCAGGCCTTTTCCTGCAGTCATTTTGGTTAATTCTCTCTCAGCCTTTTTGAAATGTCACAAATAATCAACACTCAAGCCACAGAGTTTCTTTGTTTTACACAGATAGCCAGACTTGTTTAGCATACGGACGACCCTCTTGGTTTGGCTGCAGCGCCACAAACGGTTTTATCAACTGCTGACATCTGACCTTGTTTTGTTGCCACAAGGATGTGTCAAATAGCTCCAGAGCAGCAACACACATGCTGCCCTGCTGCCTGCAGTCAGCCCTGTAATATAAAACATATGTAAACATGCTTTTCATTCAAGTGGTTGTTTTCTGTGGATCTGTTGATGTTGTCCACAAATTCTGTTTTTGATTTTCAAACGTAATTGGTGTTTTTTTTTAAGTAATTGAAAATAATCTAGATCGGTCATTACTGCATGAATCAATGGCATTGGCACATAAAAAAAAATCATATGATTACAAAGTTGAAAAGTGAATATTAAGTCCACTTGTGTAATCAAAGTGTAAATTGTTTGGTGCCCATTGTTAATGTTTTTTTCCTGTTTTTCTCTCTAGGATGAAACTGGGAGTTGGAGCAGAGGACAGACAGTCTAAAGACCAGGTATCAGAAGCTGATTTTGTCACATTTTCTCCAATCTGGGAACCCAGAGTCTATTTTTATTTAAAAAATAGACTCTGGGACAGCCCTACCTTTTCCCCCGGCTTCCTGTACAACGCGCCTCTCCTGCCACGTCACTTCCTTTTCCGCGTCCGTTTCGGCTATTCGCTAATAACGTTAACGCAAAAACACACTGCATAGAAGACTTTATTGTTTATTCTTTATTGTGGATCCCCATTAGTCTGCACCAAGGTGAGACTACTCTTCCTGGGGTCCAAACACATAACATAAAAACATAATAATACAATAACATTGTCGACAAGTTGAGAATTATAACAAACAAAGACAAAAAGACAGAGTGAATCAGCTCACTCTATTTCATATCATATATTACAGAAAGTGTATTAATTAACGATAATATAATGTTATATAATATAATATAACATAATGTAGTACAATATAATATAATATATACAATACGTCAACTCGTCTCACAACAACACTGGAAAGTTACTGGAGGTGTAGTTGTTGTGACTAGTAGTATCGCCAAAGTCGCGGCGCAAGTTGCTATTCAGAATGTCAACGGTGGAGCATGGAAGCAAAGGAAATGACGGTGGCAGGAGAGGCGCGCTGTACATGAAGCCAGGAAAAAAGGGAGGGCTGTCCCAGAGTCTATTTTTCAAATAAAAATAGACTCTGGTCCCAGAGTCTATTTTTCAATTAAAAATAGACTCTGGGTTCCCAGATTGCATTTTCTCTACTTTGCCAACATTGTTTATCTCCTATCATCTTCCCTTGGGACCACATAAGAATAAGAAGCCCAGTTCTGCAGGCTCCTTTGAACAAATATTACATATTATTGCTCCTGTTGAAATATATATTTTTTTTTCTCTCATCTCAGTTTGACAGGCAGATTGTTGCCTCATGGTGACAGTTGCAGCTCTTCTGTAATGGAAATTATTTTTAATCTGCTTTTAAGGTGGATCAACCTGTAGCATTTTTGATGCTCAGCCTACATCAGAGGTGCCCAAATTTTGTCCTATGAGGGCCAAAAATGTATCTGGATGGAGGGCAGAGGGCCAAAAATAAATGTGGATGTTATTTTAAATTATTAAAAATATATTATATTTTATAGACATTCTAAAGCTAAAATAAAATGTACAAAAATGTAAAAAAAACTGTAATTGTATTAATTTTCAGAGTTGATTGTAAAAAGAAAACACATCCATAATGCTTATTTTTGGGAGCATAAACATATTTAAAGGGAAAGACACCTTTCTGACAGAAAGTGCATGCAACTCAAGGTGCGTAGCCCTTACCCTACCATAGAACCCATTCTCATTCGGATCTTGAAGTGAGAGCTCAGGGACCCCTTTGAAAATGGCCATGGCAGTTTTTCCTTGCCAATATTTACCCTAAACTTGGAGCATTGTTTAGCTGACAAGGTAAGTTGAAATGATACCAATGGATGCCTTAGGTCTTCTAGTTTCATATGATATAAGTATCATCACAATAGCTTTAAAGATGAGCCCGATACAACCTCTGAAAGACAGTAATGTCGGCCGTGATTTCTTTTTTCTTTTTTCTTCTTTCCTTTCAAATCCATGGCAGCCCAAAACAAAGGGAGCGTGTGGCCAAATTGGGCGGCCATGGTCTACATAACCTACATTTATTTATATATATATATATATATATACTGTATATAATAGTCATTGTGTATATGTGTTGCTGTTAAATTCTTGGACTACATTGTTTTCAACAGATGGCCAACAAGAGGTACCTGCAGTGTCCAGCAGCCATGACAGTCATGCATCTGAGGAAGTTCCTGCGCAGCAAAATGGACATCCCCAACACCTACCAGGTCTCAGGCTTTTGACTTTTCCTCTTTGTTTTTGTGTCTGACCGATACACAAGTAGGCTAAGGCTATAAAACGAAAACATTAAATTATTAAATTATTTGGATAATGTGACAGGGTTCCCACGATTATGAAATTCCTGGAAAAGTTATGGAATTTGAAAAAAGTTTTCCAGGCCTGGAAAAGGTTTGGAATTAACAGTGTGTTCCGTTTTTACTGTGTACTGTTTTTGGCTATTGTTAAAAAGGTCTATAAAAATCCCCCAAATGTTTTTTTTTGTATTACTAATTTAAAGTCTAGACCTGCGCTGCACAGGTTTACGCTTCACTAGTATCACAGGATATATAGTATTCCCATGTTCGGGACTTCACTGCATGTGTGAAAAGAGATTTGGGGTGAAGGGCATGGTGCTACAATGTAAAACGTATGTACTTAAAGGTTGCGAATGGTCATGGAAATTATATTCTGGGTCCTTGAAAAGTCATGGAAATTTTTTGGAATTTTGTCTATGAAAAAGTGTAGGAACCCTGATGTGAATATGGTTGTCCTAGAGAATACTGGTATTGTGTTATTTAGGTTCTCAGTTTCATCATATTTTTTGCCCTATTGATATATTTATTTATTTTTTCACTGCAGATTGAAGTGATGTATGAGGACGAACCGCTGAAAGATTACTACACATTAATGGATATAGCATATATCTACACTTGGAGAAGGGTAAGAGAGCTTTCTCTGGATGCTTATTTTATGGATGTCTGCTGGTTTATTTATAGCCTACTAAATATCCTCTATTAATATAGCATTCTTCCATATTTTATACTGTGAAATCAGTGTTTATTTTAACACACATTGTGATTTCACTATAGTGGTCTTCCACTATCACTCTTTCAAATCCAAAGTAAATATTAATGAAAATCAACATGTTTGACACTTACTGAAGTTTTTGGTGCATAGTGATTATAGCTTTGTTAAATATTGCATTTTTGCCCTTTAATGACAAACTTGACTCTACAGCAATATTGATAAAGACCAATTACAAAAGATAAATACATTTAAAGTATAGGCTACAAAATAATGTATTATTTATTTATTTTACATTTTACAGTATAATGTTCCCATTATATCATAACCAACTTGTTTTGGTTATCTTTAGGACTAATACATGCAATCAGTTATGGATTGTTGTTATTAATTTCATGGTGCCTACAGACTTAAAGGCTGCAGATAATGGAGGGAGGGGGTTCGATTTTTTTTATATATATATTTTATGTAGGATACATTTCATGGCTTCTTATTATGCTATAGCCTACATGGGTTCTTTCCCAAGACTTGGGGGAGAATCAGACCTAATAAATCTATCTGATTTATGTTGTGTGGAGAAATGGGTGGAAAATATATAGGCTACTTTATTTTCAAAATATACAAAAATGCATTTCTTGCCTACACTACATTTACATTATTTTTATTCAAAATAGTGACAAAATCTATTTTGGGTATAGCTACATGCATAGTTAATATATAGACCATTTTCACGGAATCGTGTTGCTATAGGGAACAGTTTAGAAACCAGTATATCACAGTGATGTGTGTGTATGTGTATATGTGTGTGTGTGTGTGTATATACAGTATATATATATATATACATATACATATATATACAGTACATATATACATACATACATACATACATACATCATACATACATACTATATAATGAAATATGTGAGTGCATACAAAATTTCACATTTATAATGCATTATGAGGACATTCATTATAATGCATTCATAAGGTTTTATACAACTCTATAAATGTTTCTAATCTTATAACAAGGTTGATAAAGTATTGTAAGTGGTGGGCATAATCCTTATATAAAAGGGAGTCAGTGGGTTCTGCGATTTTGGTCACGTTTTTGGTTACACTCGGCAATTGTAATGTCACTGATGATGTCATAAGTAAAAAGATCAAGGGATCCCTTGATCGAAACGTTATTATTAAACTGACCGCGGGAGCCATTTATTCCAGTGTGCGGACTCTATTTCTTTTTACTTAGTTTGTTTAATTTGTCCAGCACCTGCCTTCTGTGAGTAGATGTGTGCACTCTACCTTTCTCTTCACTGATGAGACATTGTGACATCATCGATGATGACGATCTATGACATCAGTGACCTCATCGTCTATGACCTCAGTGATGTCACAATGTCTATGACATCATCAGTGATGATGAATTGTGCGCTGCACATGCCAATAGAGCAGGCGAGGCCACGCGGCAGCCGACCTGCAGGCAAGGCCGCGCAGTGGGCGACCATTCATAGTGCTTTATACCTCCATGCCAAAGTGACAACAGTGTTTCAATGAAGAATCTTTTTTTCTTGTAGCGAGCAAATACTGCTCATAAGCCCTCATACTGTTACACTATACAATTCCTAATGACCTTATAGTGCAGTCACTTTATTTAAAGCTCACAAAGTCATGCAAGCATATTATTGATGTTTAATGCGGATGACACGGTGGCACAGTGGTTAGTGCTGTTGCCTCACAGCAAGAAGGTCCCGGGTTCGAACCCCGGTCCGTCCCAGGTCCTTTCTGTGTGTAGTTTGCATGTTCTCCCCGTGTTCATGTGGGTTTTCTCCGGGTGCTCCGGTTTCCTCCCACCACCAAAAGACATGTATGTTAGGGTTAATACTCCTGTCATTACCCCTGACCATGGTACTGGCAAAAGAACTGGAGTTGGTCCCCGGGCGCTGCACTGCGGCTGCCCACTGCGGCTGCCCACTGCTCCTAGTTCTAGGAAGGTTCCTAGTAGAGGATGGGTCAAATGCAGAGGATGAATTTCCCCATGGGGATAAATAAAGGATAACTTAAGGTCCTTACACACCGAGCACGTTTTTTGTGTGCGATTAATTCGCACGTCAACAATATTTTCCGAACCTATATCAGTCAATGCAACCGTGCATACCAACGGCGAAGTTTCGCGGAGCGTTATTGCGGTGTTTATTTTTTCGAACCACGGTCGATTTTTCAGAAATTCGCTTCCGACGTGTACACATCTGTGGCTGTGATTGACAGGTGGGTCAAAACTCGCATCGCAATTTCGTGCCGTATATTCGCATCGCTCTTGATGTGTAAGGACCTTTAACTTAACTTAACTTAATGGTTCCCAAACTTTTTCCGGTGACCCACTTTTTAAAAATGACAAACCATTGTGACCCAATTCACGATGGACCTTATCTCTAAATCACAATAAGAGCAAATTTGTGAATAAATGAACATTCCTGATCATTTTTACTGCAATTTTCGCATCACCTTATTACCTTGAACTGGTAAACCAGCCATTTCAGAGATATATACATTTGTGAAATCATAACTTTGTTTTATGCACATGTAATTGAAAACATACATGTCAAATACTTTTAAGAGACTAAATAAATGCATTTAGGCAGAGTTAACAGGCTGTCTCATTGTTTTTACTTCCTCCCAGTAAAACAATATACACATTTTAAATAAAAGACTGTGGAAGAAATTCAGCTAATTTATTTGATGACCCAAATAAAATCTCCTGCAACCCACCTGTTGGTCCCAACCCAGTCTTTGGGAAACAATATAATACATTAAGTCAACCACTTATAATACTTTATAAACCTTGTTATAAGTTGCCCTGCATGATTATACATATTCTACAAGTTCTATAAGTTTATAGAGTCTTATAAAGCCTTATAATGCATTATAATTAAGCAATAGATCATGAGGCCGTGGTATATGCTTATTACCACACCTATGGCATCGGGCGAAAACACCCTTAGGTGTGGTATAATAAGCATATATCATGGTCTGAAGTGAGCTATTGCTTTTATACAATGGTTACCAAGTATGGAAATATGAAAATTATTATTATTATTATTATTATTACTACTACTATTATTATTACTATATTTAAATCACTGTTTGAACCTGAGCCCCTCTGGCTCAGGTCCAAACAGCTAAACTCTCCCATAAATGACCCCAATGGCCAACTCACCAAATTTTTGCACCAATTTGCTTCACACAGTGTCCAGGGCAGTGAGTGGCTCTAACTGTGGTATATTTACTGTGTTATATGCTAAATATACCACAGCTGTGAAGCAATCAGATTGTTTGATTTGGGAGAGCCTTTTTATAATGTCTTATGAATGTGCTCATAATGCATTATAGTATAGACATGACCTTCATAGAAAGTGTTACCAAAATTATGTTTAAAAACATGGCATGGTGGCACAGTGGTAGCGCTGTCGCCGGCGCTGAGGTAGTGTCCCCCTTCCCATGTCCTCAGTGCCTACTGCCCAGGTGGGCTATCTCATCAAAGAGCCTTTCTGGAGTTTGCATGTTCTCCCCGTGCTCCCCTGGGGTTTCCCCCAGCTAAAAACATGCAACAAACAAACAAACAAACAAACAAAAAACATGTTCTATAACTCTCCACAGAATGGCCCTCTGCCTCTGAAGTACCGGGTGCGCCCCAACAGCTGTAAGAAGATGAAGATTGGCCTGGGGCAGCAGCAGGGGGGACAAAGCACTGGCAAGTCCGGCCCGGAGAGCGACTCGGCCAGCGACAAAGCCACATCCTCCTCGCTGCCCAGCCCGGGCACCCCGGCGCAGAGCCCCCACCCTAACCCCCAGCACGGCCCCAGCAGCCTGAGCGGGCCCCTGGCCAGCGCCCCTGCCCCTGCCCCTGCCCCGGCCCCGGCCCAGAGCCGGACCTTCCCCCTGGCCAGTGGCGGCGCCAAGCCCCGGAAGCTCTCTCTGAACGGCTCAGCCACCTCCTCCGGATGATGCGCTGCGCCGCACACACCAACGCCAGCCCCGCTCAGCTAATACCGTTTCCATGCCAACGTAGTTCCATTGTTGTAGACAATGTTCTCTCTCTCTTCTCTCTCTCTCTATCTATCCCTCTCTCTCTTTCTCTCTTTTCCTTTGTTGTTATAAATATTATGGGATATGTAAGTTTTAATGTATAGTGGAGTCGGATGAAACATTTCAAAAAAGAGGAAAAGAAGGAAGTTGGGTGGCAGGGGATTGCTATTTGGAGAGGCGAGTGTGTTTAATAAAAAGGAGAAGGGCAGACATTTATCCCGCAGAGCTACAGTTTTATTTTACAGATGTGACTGAAGATAGTCTTTTTATATTTTTCTTTCGTTTTACTGATTTTTTTGTCTCTTCCAAATCAATGTGTTTCTCATGACTATTTTAAGTGTGTTGGACTAGCCTCTTTAAAACATGTCAGTTAAAACATGCATG
Organism: Poromitra crassiceps; assembly: GCF_964638095.1. Classification (NCBI taxonomy): domain Eukaryota; kingdom Metazoa; phylum Chordata; class Actinopteri; order Beryciformes; family Melamphaidae; genus Poromitra; species Poromitra crassiceps. The sequence continues at coordinate 75,715,912 of NC_139624.1, forward strand.
TTCATGAAAACACTGTTTTTTTCTTTTAAGGGGAAAAATGATTGGGTGCTGTGTTCCAGCCTAAATGTCAGTTGAACAGTTTTTTTTAAATGTTCCAGAGAAATTAAATGAGAAGCCTATATCTGGGGGTAAGGAAGTGTTTGCGGGGCTGTGGGCTTCATATAGATAGACTAGACTCGTGCTAGTCTGTGGAGAAGAAATCCACTTTACTTTGCGTTTAACGAAAAAACAATCTCTTATAGCTGCAGTGGAGTCTGATTGCTTAGCCTCCCAACTCCACATACATAAGCAGTTTTAGAAGCTCCGCATGTAAATAGCAACAAAATGCATATTTAATCAGCGATGTTATTCTCTGCCCCTTTACTCCGAGGGAATGACATGGGCTCTCAGCTCCATTTCATGCTCAATGACAGATGTTTCGATGTCTCCCGTGTTTTCCGTATTTGTATCGCTCGATTGTATGGACAACTTATTGTATTGTTACTGTTGCACAGTATAAAAACATCTAAATAAAACATTTTACACTTACTAAAAGACATGAATTTGTTTGTTTTTGTTAGTGTTTGTTGAAAGAGCTCGCAGCCCGTCTGGTGTTTTGCATGAATTGATTATTAAATGAGCGAAAAGGGAATTTGAATGACCAGATAATGAATGCAGAGAGGCAGAAACAACCATATGTCTGTTGGATCAGTAGATGTAACTCCGGTCATGCTAATACTGAGATGAATAGGCGACATTTTATCAGAAATGTCAGTTATATAAAAAAAAAAATCGTTTTTTTTTTTTACATTTAGCCTATCACTTATTGCAACGAACTGCAAAATATTAAATGGAAAATTAATTTATGAAATGTCTAGCCATATAAGAGTCTGTCTAGCCTATATAATGCATTGTGGCATTTTATTTTTTTTATTCCCAAAATGTAGGGTAAATATTTCATCCATTAGCACCTGCTTATTTTAGTTGAATTTGGCTTTGAGCCTGCTTTTCCTCCAGTTTCTTTTTCTCATTGTAGGCCTTTAACTTCTTAGAGTAGCCTATATTTAGCCTAAGTTAACCAAATTGGCTATTGTTTCCATCCTGGGAACATAAATGTAATTTGGTTAAATCAATGCTTATTAAAATGAATAAATAAGCAGGTTAGCCCATAGGCCTATAGAATACAATGCCTAAATATAAGTATATGTTTTTCAAATGTATTTTATTGAATTTTTGTATGTACAAACAAGTAAACATAAGACAATAGACCCAGTGTCAGAGGGGAAGGCTATAGATAGTCACTCAATAAGAGTAAAAAAGTATACATACACGTGACTATAATGTATGACAGCCATATCTTGCACTATCTTATGTGCAGTATGGTGTCAGACACATTTAAGACACAAATAGACAGTAAAACACACACAAAAAGGGGGGGGGGGCACGTTACACATATAAATAGAAGAAATAGTGTAAAATAAAACAATATACATTAAAATAAAGGCGGGGGGGGTCACAAATAAGTATATTTCGACAAACTTATCACTTAATGTATAATTGCCAATATTTTTTCTTTAAATATTCAGTCTAATATGAAAATAAAAACGTATAAAAAATAGTCGATATCGTGCTTACACCACTCATTTAGATGAGCTCATTATGCTAAATTTAGATAGATATATTTTTTGTTTGATAAAGGCTAGTTGTCTAATTAAATAAAATTTCGAATAAGATAATTAAAAAATAATCTACCTGATTAGTGATTTTATGATTATCAAGTTAAGGTGGTATTTTAATTGAAACATTGTGCAGGATATTTTAATAATGATTAATATGGTAGGACCTGAGCTGTTCCAAGTTTTAGTTGATTTATAGGCTAGCCTAAAAAGGTCAAAGCAGAAACCAATAGAAGTACGTAATTAACTAGGTTAATATCTAACTTTATTTATATCTTATTAAAATGAAACAAAGAAATGCAACAAAAACGCAACAAAATTAGTGATATAGGCTACATTCAATCCCCCCAATCATTTTTTTTACTGATGCACAAAATTGAGAAGGGAGCTCCTTGAATTTTACAAAAGTAGTATTTAATCCCGAAGTAATATATTCGTGTACACAGCAGTGTTACAGACAGAAACTGATGCACAGAATAAGTTATAACATAATGATGGCCTATAATAAAATAGATTTTAAAGACGCCAGTTCTAATGACAGACTATTCATAGACCGACCGTCATCAGCTTGCTAATTGTGGGGAAATTAGGCCTATAGCTGTTTCTCTGTCAGCTGCTTTAGCAGGAACCAACTATAGGCTATCATTAAGAATATCTATCAATCAGAATACATTTTGAATCCACCAACCACTAAAATAGCACATGTTCTGGGTTGTAAAATAAAATTAAAATTTGTTAAATCTGAAATAGGTTGTTTGGTCATACTATCATTTTTCACATGTCAGATACGGCTAATTCAACACGCACAGAGGCGTCATGCCCTTTGAAACACACACACACACACACACACACACACACACACACACACACACACACACACACACACACACACACACACACACACACACACACACACACACACACATGAATCCTTTCCAAAAATTTAGAATATCATGGAAATAACATGGATAACCGTGGGCTTCAGCGGATTGTCAAGCAAAGACGATTCAAAAATTTGGCGGAGATTCAGAGGGAGTGGACTGACTGATGATGGCCTAGTGTAGACAAGGCTGAAGTCAGTCATAACTGCTGATTTTCTTCACACTATTCTAATTTCTTGAAATACTGTATTGGGAGTTTTCTGGAGCTGCAGGCCAAAATTATGAAAAATGAAACAAATAAAGGCTAGAAATATTTCACTTTGTGTGTAATGAATCTATAATCTATGAAAGGTTCACTTTTTGAAAGGAATTATGGAAAAATAAAACTTTTCCATGATATTCAAATTTTTGGGAAAGAATATATATATATATATATATATATATATATATATATATATATATATATATATATATATATATATATATATATAAATGCATGGCATGGCAGTCATTAGTAGTAGAGCATCAATCCCCCTTTCAAACATGTGAAAATCTAATGATGTTATATAGATCTATTCTAGGCTATATATCTTTTAGAGTACTCCTTATACCCTGCAAAATGCATGCTCTTGTTTTGGTTGATGTAGGCTACTTTTTACCATCCTGTTTTGATTTACCTGTTGTTTGTTAACATGTAACTACTGTAATTGTTCTTATTGTAACAGGGCTCCCTTGAAAATGAGAGCGTCCCTTGTATAAATAAAGGTTAAATAAAAAATAAAAATAAAATAGGCATAGTTTGCATCGCAAGTTAGTTGGCTACTTGTGCCAGGCAGCCAAAGATAGCATTGTAATGTTAGCCATCCCTCAATCATGTTTACATGTCATGTAGGCCTGTTATGGCAGTAAGCTGAGTAAGTTTTTACCACCACTATCACAGGTTATACTGTAGTTAGCAAAACACTGCATGCATTCCATTTGATGTCTCCAGGTCAAGATGCAGTTCTCTAAAATAATTAGCATTGATAGTCTTTTTATGTGAAAAACATTTTGAGTGAAGCAAGATTGAGCTATTTTTCAAGAAATGTGAGAGCAGTGTAGAAGCTAGTGTAGAAGTGAGTGACTAAGCTAATAATAACCATAACAGCACAAATAATTAACACAAATCTCAAAATAAATGTACAATATTTACTCGAATGAGAAAAGGAACAATTTTTGATGGTTAAAACTGAATAATGACATCAGAGTCTAATCCTAATGCTAATTTAAAATGAGATATTCCTCTAAATCGGTCTTCAAACGGCCAAAACACACACACACACACACACACACACACACGCACACACACACACACACACACACACACACACACACACACACACACACACACACACACACACACACACACACACACACACACACACACACTCTCTCTCTCTCTCTCTCTCTCTCTCTCTCTCTCTCTCACTAACTTCTCTCTCTCTCTCTCTCTCTCTCTCTCTCTCTCTCTCTTGGACACATTCTCTATTGGACTCAACCTGGGTAACAATAAATTATTTCAACGTGGCTACTTTCAGGTTTAAATTGTTGTTGAATAGCCTAGGCCTAACTCAAATCGAGAAGTAATAGTGACTGTTTCAGTGCGGCACCATAATTCAACTGAAAATCAATGTTTTTACGACGCTAATGTTTTCAACCAGTAGGCAGAGGATGCGGAGGAGCATCTCACTCTCAACCTATCACCGGTAAACACAAGCGTCAGCAGCCGAAAGGACACGGGATAAGTCAACCGGGAAGAGAAAGCAGCGGAGAGTCATCTCTCCACTACACGATCTTTGGCAGGCAAGACAGGAGCGACACTTCCTGTGTGTTGCCAGGGCAGCAAACAGCAACACCACTATCTGACCTAGCTGCATGCATCGCGGCTGTAGCCTACATGCTTTTTCTGGGCTAGATAAACCAACTCCACTGCTGTAAAATAGTTATTTAAAACGAGACCTTCTGGATCAGTCTGTGATCATGACTCAACGACAGATTTTACAAGGTAATATATTCAGAATTCCTGGACAATTGGCGGTGGAACCATGGAACCCACCGCAGAATTGGGCAGACCACGCCTGTTTTTATCCACATTTGAGAGAGTAGCCTAGCCCTAATTTAAACTGCTGCCATCCATGTCTGTTGTGTTCTTCAGCTTTCGAGCAGTATCAGCAATCAAGGGTGCAGTTTGTACAAACTGTTGCTGAACTGGCAACCAGACCACAAAACATCGAAACCTTACAAAGTGCAGGTAAGAAACAGCCTACTAACTCGCTAGGCTGGCTACACCTGCTAACATTACTTGGACTACTAGCATTCAACTACTTTCTTTCTTTCTTTCTTTCTTTCTTTCTTTCTTTCTTTCTTTCTTTCTTTCTTTCTTTTTCATTTTATTGATTTTATTTTCTTATATTTCTATTCTCATTCGTTTTTACTATTTTATTGTGTTTGCTGTAGGCTACTGCAGTGCTTTTCCCGTTTGGTTATTATTTTACCTTAATGGGGTGACGCTGGAAGTACTTTTAGGTAGGGGGTGCTGTAAGGAAGGGACTCAGGTGCCATATTTAGAGGAATATTTAAAGGAGAACTTACCTCCAAAACACTTTTTTTCAGCTTTTAACCAATATATATGACTTTGGGGGTGATGTGTGAAGAATTCTGGTCAAAATTTCCACATTTGACACCAAACTGTTGCCATTTTACCATTGGTATCATTTTTCAGCAGCATACCTGGCATAAGCGCCCTCTAAGGGTGGAACACTGCTTTTTTTTGTGCCCTCAAATGAATGGGATATTTGGTACATCCTGACGTCAGGGTGGGTTTAGCGCGTGCATCTGGTGAATCTCCAAAGCCTATACAACTAGGCAAGATGGAAAAACCTCACTTAGTATCAGGCTCCAGAGGGCTTTAACTGAAGTAAAAAAAAAAATCTTGTTTGCTCTTAAAATACTGAACCAAACGTCGTCAAAGTTGGCACATGTCTTAATTATAGTTAGTTTCCCGCTGAATGTGTCATTACTTTATTAATATCTTACCTGGATAAGCTCGAATGATGATGTTTATATTATCAGTCCGAGTTGGAAGCACTCTCTCGCGGCCAGTCAGGCGGGAGAGAGTCTGCTCTCATGCACATGCACGAGCCCCAAGCGGGGGCGCGCGCAGCAGCAGCAGTGCTCTGCCTCATGGCTGAAGCGGGGGCTTTTGCATGGGATGAGAAGTTCAGTCTGATATTTCCGCAAACAAATCTCATCGCAGTTTAGCGCACATGTAAAATATAACGCTATACTACGACGTGACAACGCTGCTCTAAACACATCGGCTACTAAAATATATTTCCCTGCATCTCATACTGAGAGATTAGATCGGTATTGAGTTTGGACAGACTGAATCCTCCTGGTCCCATGCAGGAGCCTGTTTCGCCAGCCAGGGTCTGGGAGGAGGGAGGAGGTGCAGCCTGCAACTGCGCTGAGAGGAAAACTTTTGCACAACTTTTAACAAGAATCACAAAAAGCCCCCAAACTAAAATTAAAAAGGGACTTCATGGCAAGTTGGACGAGGGAATGACGTGGAGAAATCTCGCATTGTGTTACCCCAGTGCGGGGGGTTTGTCCTATTGTGCGGTGTGCTGCGGTAACGAGCCTCGCGTCACTTTGCTCTTAGCGATAGATATAGACGCCACATACACACACATGCAGAAAACTAATTAAATTTCTAGTTCGCCACTGAATTACCAAATTGATATAACTTTCAACCATTTTGAGCAACGCTGGTTCCATACAGGCCACCAGCGTTGGCTAGTTGTTGATATTTATAAAGATATTGCAGCTCTCAAATAAATTATTTTCGAGGCGGTGGGCAAACTGTAATGGCGTCGATTTCCGGAAAAAATTCTTGAGCTGAGGACAGCCAAAGAGTATAGTATAGACAAGAGCATATGTCATTTCTTGGTTTTTTCCATAGGTATTTTCAAATCACTGTTCTAATACATATCTAGGGGGTAAGTCCTCCTTTAATTTTAAATTAACATTAGGATTATACTGTTATATGTCATTATTCAGTATCTTCTCCTTTTCTCACTCACTTTCATGTAACCACCTGCTCTCCCTTTAGTCGTTTTACACTACAACAGACTTGAAAGAAGAGCCAATGCACACCCTCACAGTCTTAAGGATAGGTGCGTCGGAGGATAGGGTCCATAAGCAGAAGATAAAGAATTCCCGCACACCATCCAGTAATTGGCAAACTTTAATGTAACAACGTTTCGGTCGATCAGACCTTCATCACCTGATGAAGGTCTGATCGACCGAAACGTTGTTACACTACAACAGACAGCAACACAGGCATAAACACTGAACTTATTATTATTATTGTGGAAAACCAGATTATGATGAAAATCAAACACTTTTGAAGAGAGCGTATGAAATAAGATTATAGCTGGGAAGCACAAACTGTTTTACTTCGTTTCGAACTCGAGCTCTCACTCTAGTGCCATGTCCGCTGCGTACGCAGCCCACTGGAAGACTGCTATTTTTGCTCCAAAAATGACCTTTAATCTAAAACCGACCACCCACCAGTAGGTGGCGTGGTGCCCCCTGGGGCTGAGGCGGCCACCCGCGTTCCCGCTCAGTCCAGGGATAGCCACTCACCGTTCTTCCAGCCGCGACTGAGGACGTGTTATTCTGAAGCTCCGTGTTAGCTCAACTTGGCGCTCTTAGAAGCTAAAGAAAAAAGGCTTGTTCCGTCTTATATTGCCCACCTCGAGAGGCTTGCGTGGACGAGATTCTTCAGGCTTCGGGGACCCGATCCTGTTCTCTTCACCAGCGGCGTCGGAACAAGTCATCTAAAAGCTAAGAGTGTCTTGATTACAGTTAACACCTGTATAAAAAGCTACCGCTGTGTAGCGTGCTTCGTCTTCCCCGGCTGGGGTAGCGATAGTAGATAGGCTTGAGAGCTAACCAAGGTCCGCTCTCAAAGTGTGAAAGCTAGCTTGGATACGTGCGAATAGCATTATTACTGTTTAGCACAGAACAGTAGGCTAATTAGCAGGCTGCGTCCCCGGACGGGGCAACGCACCCAGTGTTGTTGTAGATAGCTAGCTTGCACCCGTGCAGTTAGTATCTTGTGTGCTAGCACAGTAGGTGCAGGCTACCTCCGTGTAGAGCGCGCACGTTCACTCCGGCCAGAGTAACGTTAAGTGAGAGTAGTAGCTAAAGAGCCGTGCTCTCCAGATTAGCTAGATAGCTAGCTCGCACCTGTGCGGCTAGCATCTAACGTTGCGTAGCACTTCGGCTACCTTTACCGTTGCAGGCTTACTGCTAGTTAGCTTACACGGTACAACCCCCGCTAATTCCTGGTACAGTCTGCGGGTGCTTGCTGCGAGTTAGCTTCGCTTAACTCGCGCAATGAACCAGGCGGCTGCCAAGAGAAAGGGGGGGACAGCCAGGTGCTGTGTTAGCTGTGATGCTACGCTGGCCGGTTACGACCGGCACAATGAATGTGTGTACTGCCTAGGGCATGAGCACGCTGCACAGGCGTTGCTGGAACCTACATACTGCTTGTAGTGTAGCTATTACTGGCGTCGTCCCCGGAGGGGGTGCTCTGAGATATTAGCTGAGCGAATACGCTAGCTAGGTAAGCTCGCTCCACACGAGTGTGTTAGCCGCTTCTCTCAGTACTTACGCCATCTTAGCCAGCTTGCTTGTCTGCTAAGTGTTGCTTTGCCGCCGTGCAAATAGCATCTACTAGATTGTAACTTCCTCTGAGGAGTTTCTTCTGAGATTGACTAGCTTCGCGGGCCGCTGGCTTTCAGCTTGCGGTCACGCTCGCTTCCCCGTGTTACTCAGGGTAGAGGCTCGCTGCACTGGCTTGTGCGCAGGCTTGTGTTAGCGCACGCTTGTCTCTCAGTGCTTATGCTAGCTTAGCTAGTGGCTTGTTCACGCTTGTTCTCTCGGGTTAACAGGTTGTGGGTATTGTTGCCTTCCCTTTGGGCTGGGCTATTGCCGCTTACGTTACCGTTGCACGCGCACGTTCGCTAGCCTCCGGGTTGCTTACTGTCTAGGCTGTGCTTCAGGCTAGTTTGCTAGCTTGCTTAAAACGGTACTCCCGCTAACAGGGTGCGGCCTGCGGGAGCTTGCTATTTTAGTGATTAGCTTCCTGCTTCTCTTGTGCTGCTGAGCAGGGAAAGTCAGCGAGGGGATGGGCCTTGTGTAAAACTACATTGGCCGAGTATGAACCGGCACGATAGGTGCGTGTCCTGCCTTGGGCATGAGCACGCTGCACAGGCGTTTTGAACCCTCGGTCTTGCAGCTGCTGGGCTATCTTCAAGATGGCCGTCCTGCGTCTCTCCTTGAGGAGGACATTCCTCCCAGCGGTACGCCTCTCGAGAGAAATGTGTCCGTTGAATCTCTCTGACCTGTCGTGGGTGAAGCCCCTGCTGCTCAGGGCGAACAGGGCCAGGGGCCCCGGTCCGAATTAGAAGAGCAGTCTGGAGTTAGAGCGGGGCAAATTCCCTGGGTACGACCCCCTAGTCGAGACCGCCCAGGAGGAGGTTCCCGATAGGGAGGAGGCTTGGGACGATGCTAGCGCCGTCACTGCGGAGGCTCGAGCGAGCCCTTCAAGGGAGCAGTTCGTGGGGTGATGCCCAGGGCCGCAGCTAAGCTGGGCACTGCCTGGGCTGAGCCACCCCAGCCCCTGCATCAGTGCTACAGGGGTGCTCTTCAGGCGTGGCAGGCATCTCGCCCGCCGCGTCGCATGCCGCTAACATGGCTCCTTGGTCTACAATAGACGTACCGCCCCTTGCTGGCGCTACACGTCCAGCAGGGGTTTCAGCTCGCCAAGGTCTGGGCTCAGTGCCAGCCTTTGGCTTGTAGCTCTAAGGACAAGCCCACCGCCCTTGGTGCCCAGGGCCCGGGGGGGTGGGGGCTCTCCGTGGGTCGCATCCCCTTTGTTGGGGCGCCCCCTGCAAGCGCAAGGAGCCTGACAGGGGGCCCAGCGCACCTTGGTCCATGGCCACGGCCTGGCCTCAGTTGGCAGCGCTCAGGTCAAGCCCACCGGTTGGCTCACCAAGGCTGGGCTCAGTGCCAGCCTGCGGCTTGTAGCTTTAGGGACAAGCCCACCGTCCTCGGTGCCCAAGGCAGAGTCCTGCACCGGGTCGGGGTTCCGCGGGGCCCCGCCGGGTACCCGCAAAAAAACGCGGGGGGCGGGTAAAAAATACACTTCTGTAAATTGGTGGGTCGGGCGGCGGGTAAAAATTAATAAATGCGGACGGGCGGCGGGTGGAACAACGACAACGTATGAGCCTTGTATGTTTTTCTGTTGCACTCAGATGGAGGCAGGGGGTGTGTCTGGCAGGGGGAAGGTGTGTCTGGCAGGGGGGGTGTCTGGCAGCTGGTCTGACTCCAACAGGAGAAAAGTTTCTGACGCACGTTTTCGCTAATTTGTTTACATAACCGGCATCGTTTCAAGTATGCGCATACTGTGCAATGTGTGATGCTATATGGACTGCACAAAACATTCAAAACTCAGCTGCGGTCAAGGTGATTGATTGGAGACAATACGAGTCGGACAGATAATATAGTAGGCTAACGTTAGCTTCCAGTCAAACATACACACTGGCTGTTTTCATAGCAACAGGCAACAACAGGTCATGGATGGATAGCGTGAAAGTGGAGAGGTCTCATCCCAACGTGGATTTACGTTCCTCCAACAGCAATCATAAAGGCAGTATGGATTATACCGGACATATTGGAAATAGCTGGTAAGTCACTTTGCTTGCTGTAACTGTCTGTGTGTCTGATAGCAGAGCTATCCAGCTGGTTAGTGAGCTAGCAGCTGCTAAAAGCTAATTAACGTACATCAGCTGACGAGTCTCGGCCAGAAAGACTGCTGTTCGCCTCTCGTGTGAAACGGTGGCAGTTTCGTTTGGTTCACTACAAAATGTTTGCACTGCAGATTAACGGTTATTATATATATGCGGTTCCGGGTCGGGGGGCGGGTCTCATGTCTGCGGGGCGGGGTGGGTTGCGGTACTGATTGATCATATGTGCGGGTTCGCGGAGCGGGGTCGGTACTGCACGTCGCGGGGCCGGGCGGAACCGGGTCTTGAAAATCAGACCCGCGCAGGACTCTGGCCCAAGGCCCGAGTTCGGTCGGGAGCTCTCCCAGGGTCTCATACCCGTCATCAAGGCTCGCCTTGGTCCATGGCTATGGCCTGGCCTCGGCTAGAGGCTCCCAGGACAAGCCCACCATCAATGGCGCCGTGGGCCCATTGCTGGTCGGGAGCTCTCCTGGGGACCGCACTGCCGTTGCAGTCCCCCCAGCCTGCGAAAGTCGCACGGCGGGGGGGTTATTTCGATACAACGCACCCATGGGGCGCGTCAGTAGGCGGAGCTTGCCTTGCGTAAGAAATTCTCCCCCAGCATGCACAGTTTCTACGGAGCTGACCATGCGGCGGGGGGGAATAGCCTCTCACGTCCTGCCCCCCCCCCCCTGACCAGAGGGGCGGGTTCCGCTCCTTTTGGCCACAAGAGACCATCTTTGTCCAACAGGCCCAGAAGGGATACGCTCTACAGTTTGCCAGGCCCCCACCCACGTTCGACGGGATCCCCGATTCGGCCGTGGAGCGGGAGTCCATGGACATACTCCACAAGGAGGTTATTTCGCTCCTCGCCAAAGGGGCGATTCGCTCGGTTCCCAAGGCAGAGGTGCGCTTGGGTTTCTACCACAGGTACTTTGTCGTGCCCAAGAAGGATGGCTCCATGCGTCCAAATTTGGATCTTCGGCGTCTCAACAAGACGCTGAGGAAGTTCCCGTTCCGAATGCTCTCTTTTCCCCGCCTGTTCAACGCGTTGAGACCAGGGGATTCTTTACTTCGGTGGATCTGAAAGATGCGTTCTCCCATGTCCACGTGGTCCAGAGACACAGGAAATACCTGAGGTTCTCCTTCCTGGGGAAGGCTTACGAGTTCTGTGTCTTGCCATTCGGCATGTCTTTGAGCCCGCGAACCTTCACGGTGTGCATGGAGACAGCCTTGGCTCCCCTCCGCGTGAGGGGGATCCGCATCTTCCTCTATCTCGACGACGCTCTCATAGTGGCCGACTCGAGGGTCCATGCCACGGAACATACCAAGGTGGTGACTGATCACCTGCAAACCTTAGGGTTTTTGGTGAACTGGCAGAAGAGTTGCCTCGTCCCAGCGCAGGCGGCGACCTTCCTGGGGCTCGAGCTAGACTCCCGGGCCTTGCGGGCCCGCCTTTCGCCAGAGCGACAGGCTCGCACGGTGCGGACAGCAAAGACGCTAGGTCTGTGCCCCTCGGTGTCAGGGCATCAGTGCACAGTCATGTTGGGCCTGATGGCCCCAGCACTGCATGTGCTCCCACTGGGGAGACTACACATGCGCCCGTTTCAAATCTGGTTTCTCAGGCTTCGCCTGGACCCGGCCAGGGACCGTCATCGCAGGGGTTCCTCTGACAGGTCAGGCCCGACAGGTGCTGGCCATATGGGCGGACCCCCATTACCTCTCGAGAGGCACTCGGTTGGGCCCTGTCCCGCTCAAGTTGGTGATTCGCATCGACGCCTCCCTCTGGGGATTGGGTGCGGTTTGCGGGCATTTTTCGGCGAACGGCCGGTGGGAGGCTCAGGAGCTTCGCCACATAAACGTGCTAGTGCTGGAGGCGATTCGCCTGGCTCTACTTCACTTCCAGCGGCTCATACATGGACACCATGTTCTGATTCGCTCAGACAATATGGCGGCGATCGGCCACCTGAACAAACAGGGCGGTGTGTGGTCGGAGGCGCTGAACCAGTTAGCAGCGGAGATTCACCTGTGGGCGTATCCCCGTCTCCTTTCAGTGTCAGCGGTTTATCTGCCGGGACGGCTGAATTACGGGGCCGACCTGCTGTCTCGAGACAATCCCCGTCATACGGAGTGGTGCCTCCACCCTCAGGTGGTGGAACAGATTTAGGCCAGGTTTGGCGGCGCCCGCGTTGATCTCTTCGCATCGCGGCGCGATGCACTGTCCACTGTGGTTCTCGATCCAGGAGGACAGCCCCCCGTTAGGTCATGACGCGCTAGCGCACGCATGGCCACGGGAGGGGCTCTATGCATTTCCCCCGGTCCCCCTGGTCCATCAGGTGTTGGACAGGGTGAGGGAACAGTGCCTCCGGCTCGTTCTAGTGGCCCCATTTTGGCCCAGGCAGACATGGTTTGCGGACCTGGTCTCCTTGGCGCAAGGTCCGCCCTGGGCCCAGGTGGAGGGGGAGGTGTCATCGCCTCAAGCAGGTGGAAGCTAGCAGTCTGGCTCCTGAACGGGACCATTTGCTAGCCCAGGGCTTGCCCAATAATGTGGTGTGCACTATTCAGAGTGCTAGGGCTGCTTCGACCTGCTCTCAGTACACGTACAAGTGGTGGGTCTTTTCGCGTTGGTGCACGAATAAGGGCGTGGATCCAGTGAACTGCAGTGTGCGACCAGTTCTCTGTTTCCTTGAGAGCCTGCTTGACGCGGGCCAGTCCCCGCAGTCGCTTAAGGTGTACGTAGCCGCGATTTCTGCTTGCCACATGGGAATTGAAGGGAGCCCCGTGGGGGCGTGCCCTTTGGTCTCGCGCTTTATGAAAGGAGCGCGTAGGCTGCGCCCGCCGTCGCGGTGCGTCTTTCCCAAATGGGACTTGGTTACGGTGCTGGACGGGCTCACGGGTCATCTGTTTGAGCCCTTGGACTCCGCCGATCTGAGATTTCTGTCTTTGAAGACCGCGCTGCTGCTGGCCTTGTCGTCAGGAAAGAGAGTTGGTGACCTGATTGCCCTCTCGGTGCAGCAGGCCTGTATGGTTTTTGGGGATGATGGGCGCAGGGTTACGTTGTGACCTAACCCGGCTTATCAACCTAAGAATATTAATGCCAGCTTTAGGTCTATGGTCATAGACTTGTCAGCATTCTGTCCCCCGCCGTTCAGTTCGGGCGAGGAGAGGCGCTTGCACATGCTGTGCCCCGTAAGGGCGCTCTCGGCCTATGTGGCCAGGACGCGTTCGTTACCCACTACAAACCAGTTGTTGGTCTGCTTTGGGCAGAAGGCCCAGGGTGGGCCCCTTTCCAAGGATCGCTTATCACACTGGATAGTGGAGGCGATTGCTTTGGCATACTCTGCCATGGGTAAGGCACCCCTGGAGGGTATCAAGGCGCATTCTACGCGAGGCGTTGCGACATCCTCCGCGTTGTTGTGTGGTGTTTCGGTGGAGGACATGTGCGCTGCGGCCTCATGGTCCTCTCATCACACGTTTGTTAGGTACTACAGCCTTGACATGTCCGGTTCGCGTTTGCGCATGCGGTACTGTCAGTGGCAAGAAAGTAGTATCGTTGCCGCTCTAAATGTCATACGGTCGGGCATGAACGTTTGCCATGCGGCCGTGGTTCACAGATGCCTCTCGAGTCACTCTGTGGGGTGCTCCTGGCAGCAAGGGCGGTTGAATTTGGCACTAGAGTGAGAGCTCGAGTTCGAAATGAAGTAAAACATTAGGGTTGTACTACAACCCGGGTTTTACGAGTGAGAAGGATAGCTCTCTTTACCCAGCCTTGCTGCGTCGATGCGTCGTTGGTTGCGTCGATTCTCAGCGGGCTGGAAGAATGAGTGGCTATCCCTGGACTGAGCGGGCTTGACGTAGTCACGCGGGTGGCCGCCTCAGCCCCAGGGGGCACCACGCCACCTACTGGTGGGTGGTCGGTTTTAGATTAAAGGTCATTTTTGGAGCAAAAATAACAGTCTTCCAGTGGGCTGCGCACGCAGTGGACATGGCACTCGAGTGAGAGCTCTCCTTCTCACTCGTAAAACCCGGGTTGTAGTACAACCCTAACGTTTTTTAATGCATTTTGTTGCTGTTTGCAACACAAGACAGCCAAATCCAACAATTTCGAAAATCCCATCTCTTGCCACCAGGGGGTGCTGCAGCACCCACCTTCCAGCTCCCTTGGGTAACTTTGATTGAATCCTCCTTATAGTGTATATGTTATGTACACTACAGCAGAAACTGGAACTATGCCAGCCCCTGGGAACGATTTTGTGGCTTTCACTATTTCAGTGTTTTGAGAGCTTGTGGAATCATGCCGAACAGGTTCTCTCTACTGTGGAGTTGTGCAATGTTAACGTCCCTGTCTGTCTCTGTTTTTGACGTTGTTTGTAACGCCGGGTTGCGGCTATGTGCACTTTTATGCCCAAGACAAATTTCCCTCCGGGGACAATAAAGTATATCTCATCTCATCTCATCTCATCTCATCTCATCATCTCCTCTCCTCCCCCCCCCTCCTCTCATCTCTCCTTCTCCTCTCCCCTCCTCGTCTCCTTTCCCCTCCCCTCCTCTCATCTCTCCTCCTCCTCTCCCCTCCTCTCCTCCTCATCTCCTCTCCTCTCCCCTCCCCTCCTCTCCCCTCCTCCTCTCCTCCTCTCCTCTTCCTCCTGCTCTCCTCTGCTCTCATCTCAGGTGTGTTGTCCTTGCTGCGCCCCCTGCTGTTGGACGTGGTACCCACGGTGCAGCAGACAGCGGCTCTGGCTCTGGGCCGGCTGGCTGACCACAGTGATGACCTGGCCGAGGCTGTGGTGAAGGGAGACATCCTGCCGCAGCTCGTCTACTCTCTGGCCTCACAGAATGTCAGTCACTGCACAGACAGACAGACAGACAGACAGAGAGACAGACAGACAGGCAGGCAGACAGACAGACAGGCAGAGAGACAGACAGACAGCCAGACAGACAGACAGAGAGAGAGACAGAGAGACAGACAGACAGACAGTCAGACAGACAGACAGGCAGACAGGCAGACAGACAGACAGACAGGCAGTCAGACAGACAGGCAGGCAGGCAGACAGACAGACAGAGAGAGAGGGAATGAGAGACGCTCGCCCTGCGGGGCACCAGGGCCAGGCTTCTGGATGTTGGGCTAACTTGGCAGTCAGCCTGGGGGGCTACTTCAAAACCTAAGGGCCCTGACCACTGGTGAAAGTGGGCCGGAACCGTCCGGAACTCAGTTCCGTTAAGAAATTCTGTGCCTGAACGGCGTTCCTGGAAGACACGCAGCTGCTGTCAATCAAAATCCGATTGGGCTGCTGCTCGGCTGTCTAAAACCACGCCCTGTGCCCGCCTACGCAGCAGTCAAGCGCCGGGATTGGCCAGGAGCAAGTCTTTTGTCCTCTTTTGACAGCTGGAATCTCCCACACCACAAACACTGCACAGCACACAGCCCAGCGATTTCATGAACCAACTGAATTGCTCTTGAGAGCGGACATTGAAATGAATGATGGTCACATACCTTCCTTAGTGTATTAACGCTATTGAAAACGTAATACAAGCTTTTAACACATTTCCCACACCACAAACACTGCGCCCAGCCCAGCGATTTTACTAGGCCTAACCAAATTGCTCTTGCGCGGACATTGAAAATAAATTACTGTAATATATTAACACTAATGAAAACGTAGCACAAGCTTTTAACACACAAATGATTTTTAAACATATTTATTTCAAAACATCATTGTAAAATTCAGGGCTTTAGCCAAAGCTTCAATAACAGAGCTCAGCTGACAGTTGAACTTGCAAATGAAAAATATAAAAAATAGGCTACAGCACATAGGCCTAGCTTCTTCTTTTTTTGGCACAGCTATTCATTCGCCCCAGTCCAGCAGTTTGTTCCAGGCCAGTGAAGTCCCAACAATCTACAAAAACATGCAATAATATAAAATCATAGATACAAAGTTGATCATACACAATCAATAAAGCCAAAAGTAAATGGTTAGCCTTCCCAATGGCCAAGGGCAGCATCTGTTATTCTGGCCTCATAAGCATCACATAAGCACAAGCATTTCTTTTTGGACTCTACTTTTTAGATTTTCAACTCCCTTCCCTGATCTTAGGATAATTTAAAAACTACATTTTTATATCCCTTCTGTTGGACTCTTTTTTACATTTTCAATTTTCTGTTCTCTTGTAAATTTTATTTCCATAATAAACCATTCACAGAGTTTCATTATCGGAAACTCTGTGCATGGTTTAGCCCGGCATCTCTCGGCCTGTCTCGGAGGGGAGTCCCCGGATGGGGGTCCGTTGCTGTGGCCTGGGTGGGCCCGTCCCCTGCGTGGCCTGCTCTCAGACCTGTTCTCAGTCACTATGCTGGTGGCTGGGGGCTGGGGGAGCGGGTCGCGTGGGGGCTGGGTCCGCCCGGGCCGCAGCAATGGGCCCCTATAGCACAACGACCTCACAAGGTTCCTCCTCAGCCAAGTCACTGGGGCAATCCATGTGGCGATCCATGTGTGGATTGCCACCATATGGTGGAAAGGTTTTCTTGCGTTCACTGGGGGTGAGGGGGCGCCGCTGTGTCCCGGCCTGGCCTTCCCTCCCACGCCTTATGTGGGCGGGGGCCGGGGCGGGGGGCATCGGTGCTCTTCATCACTGGTCGAGGGCTGCCGGTTGGTTTAGAACAGCTTAGGTAGGCGATAGATTAGCTACAGCCTAAGGCTGACCTGTTAGAGTGTTCAGGCAAAGATTAGACTAGAGCAGAGTAGGATAGGCCAGATTAGGCTGTGTGTGCATGTGTGTGTCTGTGTGCATGTGTGTGTCTGTGTGCATGTGTGTGTCTGTGTGCATGTGTGTGTCTGTGTGCATGTCTGTGTGCTTGCGTGTGTCTGTGTGCATGTGTGTCTGTGTGCATGTGTGTGTCTGTGCATGTGTGTGTCTGTGTGCATGTGTGTGTCTGTGTGCATGACTGTGTGCTTGCGTGTGTCTGTGTGCATGTGTGTCTGTGTGCATGTGTGTCTGTGTGCATGTGTGTCTGTGTGCATGTGTGTGTCTGTGTGCATGTGTGTCTGTGTGCATGTGTGTGTCTGTGTGCATGTCTGTGTGCTTGCGTGTGTCTGTGCATGTGTGTCTGTGTGCATGTCTGTCTGTGTGCATGTGTGTGTCTGTGTGCATGTGTGTGTCTGTGTGTGTCTGTGTGCATGACTGTGTGCTTGCGTGTGTCTGTGTGCATGTGTGTCTGTGTGCATGTGTGCATGTGTGTCTGTGTGCATGTGTGTGTCTGTGTGCATGTCCCAGTTAGCTCTGGTTAATGTTTAGAGTAGTCGGTTGTCTGATCTTCTCCCCCCCCTCTCTTTCTCTTTCCCCCTTCCCCCGCTCCTTCCCTTCTTCCCCCTTCCTGTTCTCCCCTCTCCCACATTTCCCACTCCCCCCCCACCTCCTCTCTTTCCATGCTCTTTCCTCCCCCACATCCCACCGCCCCCCCCTCCCTTCTCCTGCTCTCTCCTCCTTCTCCCCTCCTCTGCTCCTTCTCCTCTTCTCCCCTATTTTCCCGAATCCCTGCCACTTCCTACTCTCCCCTCTCTCACATTCCCCCTGCTCTCCCTCCCCTGCACCCTCCCACCTCTCCTTCTCTGTTCTCTTCTCCTCCACATTTCCCATTTTCTCTCCACCCTCGCCCTAATCCGGGCCCGTATCCTACTCCCTCCCCTCCCCCAACCCTAGACCCTACCTCTACCCTGGCTCTCCCTCCCCTGCACCCTCCCACCTCTCCTTCTCTGTTCTCTCCTCCACATTTCCCATTTTCTCCCCACCTCCTCCCTCTCACATTCCCCCTGCTCTCCCTCCCCTGCACCCTCCCACCTCTCCTTCTCTGTTCTCTCCTCCTCCACATTTCCCATTTTCTCCCCACCCTCGCCCTAATCCGGGCCCGTATCCTACTCCCTCCCCTCCCCCAACCCTAGACCCTACCTCTACCCTGGCTCTCCCTCCCCTGCACCCTCTCATCTCTCCTTCTCTGTTCTCGCCTCCTCCACATTTTCTATTTTCTCCCCACCTCCCCACCTCCCCCCTCTCCCAACGCTAGACCCTACCTCTACCCTGGCTCTCCCTCCCCTGCACCCTCTCATCTCTCCTTCTCTCTCCTCTCCTCCTCCTCCTTCATTTCTATTTTTCTATATTATCAATTGTTCAAATGTTATCTTTATTCTGTATATTCTTGTTACTGTTGTGTCAGCTAGAATTAGCTAGACATACTTTCTGTGAAGCCCTCTGAGACATGCTTGTGAATTAGGGCTATATAAATAAACTTGACTTGACTTGACTTGACACTGAGGCGGTGGTCAGAAAGTCAAATAACCGCAGCAACACCAACAACTACAGCAAGGCTGCAATGAGGATATTATTATTGAAAGACAAAATCCTACATCGCACCAAAGCATACAATGTAGCCTACCGCGGTTATTCATAATAGTTCACACAGGAGAGAAACAATTTAATTGTTCAGTGTGTGGTAAATATTTTGGTCAAAAAGGAGAGTTGAAATCACACATGATAGTCCACATAGGAGAGTCTGTTGTTGTAATGTTTAAACAGGCCTAAATAATTCACTATACATATTGTCAAGTGTTTCTAATTTCTACACCATACAGGCATTCAAAAAATGGATGTGTGTGTTCAGGGATGCATGAAGCTGGGGGCGGGAGGAGGACAATATGAAACGATGAAGGTTGGGGTAGTATAGTTCCTGTAAGAAATTCAAACCACTTTCACCCCTGGCCCTGACGTACATACACGCTTATTATCAGGTGCCCCTACGGCCACTGTTCCAGGCCGTTTCGCGGGCTGTTCTAGCTCTATAATGCTTCTGCTTCGGAATTCTCCTTTAAGTTAAAATTGGGGACAGACACCCGATTAGAGACGGTGGATGCAATTGGGGACAAAAGCTGTGTCCCCAGTTGGTAAAAAGCAGATTTTTGCATCAGTGGTTGTCAGAAATACAAGGTTAGGGTTAGGTTCAGGCAAGTAGGGGTTATGGTTAGGGTTAGGGTAAATCTCCAGGGAATGCATGTAAGTCCATATATACATAATATACAATATACATTTTATATGTAAATACCCCAAAAGTGACCTATGTGTGTGTGTGTGTGTGCGTACGTGTGTGCGTACGTGTGCGTGTGTGTGTGTGTGTGTATGTTTGTGTGCGCATGTGTGCCTGCGTGCAGAGGTTCTATAAGAAGGCAGCAGCATTGGTGCTGCGGGCGGTGGCTAAACACTCTCCTGAGCTGGCCCAGGCTGTGGTGTCCTGTGGGGGGGTGGATGCTCTGGTCCTGTCCCTGGAGGAGTTTGACCCCGGGGTGAAGGAGGCTGCTGCCTGGGCCCTGGGCAACATCGCACGGCACAACGCCCGTAAGATCAACTCTGTGTGGGTGTGTGTGTGGGTGGGTGGGTGGGTGGGTGTGTTTGTGTGGGTGTGGGTCTGTGTGTGTGTGTGTGTGTGTGTGTGTGTGTGCGTTTGGGTGAGAGAGAAGTGAGTCACAATGGAACCACAGTTTGAGAGCATTGTCTACACACTATAATATATTTTTTACATCAAAAGTCCCACTACTACACATGTTTTTGTTACCCAGGAAAGCAGCAGGGGGTAGCAGCAGCAGCATCGCCTTTTAAACTTTTAGATCGCACTCTCAACCTGCATTTTTCTCCACGGCTGCAGGCTCTCTCTTCCCCCTCCCTTCTCCCTTCTTCTCTCACTGCCCAGCCGCAGTGTCAAGCCAGCCAAAACAAAATGGAAACTTCCGGTTAAAAATGTCAAACTAATGTAATTTTTAAACAAGTAAATAGCCTCACTGATGCACGTTGGAGGAGAAAAAGGTGTTTCAACAAACGAAGCAGCAAACGTATCAAAATACTCGTTTTGATGTTAAGATCAGAATCAGAATCAGAATCACTTTTATTGCCCCAGTATGCAAGTTACATAGGAGGAATTTGTCTCACATCAATATACAGAGATAAGAAGTAGGAAGATAACTAAAGACAATCACAAAGTTGCAAGTGCAATCAAATCAAGTAAATATATACAATATGTACATGAGTGGTGAAGTGTTCTGTGGATGATAAATATGAATTTACGTTGGATTTACATGAGATTTACAGACTGAGTTAAATAGATGTTAAATAGGCAGTGGATTTACATGAATTTACAGTCGGAGTTAAATAAGAGTTTACATTGAATGTACATGAAATTTACAGGCTAAGTTAAATAGGCATTACATGTGCAGGGAATTTACATGAATTACAGTCCCAGTTAGACAGGCATTAAATTAGATATGAGGGGAGTTCAGTTGAGTTTAGGAGGAGGTAGTGCGTTTGTGTGTGGGGGGGGGGGGTTGTTGGTGAGGTCCTTCGCGGAATGGGTTTCCGGGCCTTGTTGTTGAGGCTGATGGTGGTTGGGAAGAAGCTGGTCTTGTGGTGGGTGGTTCTGGTCTTGGCAGACCTCAGTCTCTTGCCGTGGGGGAGTGTCTTAAAGAGTTTGTGGCCAGGGTGGGAGGGGTCATGCAAAGATTACATAATGGTTAAACTGTGGCTGTAAAGCATTACTCAAAATGTTAACGTTAGAACAAGGGTTTTATTTTGAAAGAGCTAAAGCGGACGACCTATGCGCCTGGGCTGTGTGGGGTGCACTCGTGCATTACCATTACCATCACCATAGTTACCATTGCATGTCTCCTCTGTAGAGCTGTCCCAGGCCGTGGTGGATGCGGGTGCGGTTCCTCTGTTGGTGCTGTGCCTACAGGAGCCAGAGGTGGCACTCAAACGCATTGCAGCCTCGGCCCTCAGCGACATCTGCAAACACACTCCGGAGCTGGCCCAGACCGCTGTGGACACCGGGGCCATCGCACACCTGGCTCAGATGATCCTCAACCCAGATGCCAAGCTCAAGGTGGGACCCTTATTTGGCCATTTTCTGTCCAAATCAGATTTTGTTTTAATCCTAC
This sequence comes from Poromitra crassiceps, assembly GCF_964638095.1. NCBI lineage: Eukaryota > Metazoa > Chordata > Actinopteri > Beryciformes > Melamphaidae > Poromitra > Poromitra crassiceps. The sequence continues at coordinate 75,737,253 of NC_139624.1, forward strand.
AAGCCTGGCTTCATCCTCGTATTGGGACTTTACATATTTGCAGTTTTCTGCACCATAATACTTTATTCTGCTTAACTTAGACATGTCCTCATTCATAGAGACTTTTTGTCTAGCAAAAGCTAAATTTGCTAATCAGTGTAAAAACAACAGGCAGGTATCTCAACCAAATCAGTCTACAGCCAATCCCGAGACAAAAGTCTCATCAAATTCTATTAAATGCTATTGAATGAAAAAACAGTAACATTTACACAGCTACTGGCAAATCTTGACCCCCCCCCCCCCCCTTCCCCCCTCCAGAGGCAGGTTCTGTCGGCGCTGGCCCAGATCAGTAAGCACTCGGTGGGGCTGGCAGAGATGGTGGTGGAGGCGGAGATCTTCCCGGCCGCGTTGGCCTGCCTCCGTGAGCCTGACGAGTATGTCCGCAAGAACCTCACCACGCTGTTGAGGGAGGTGGTCAAACACACACCCGAGGTACACAACTACACATAGACTCATCATGGCACACACATATGCCTAACACACACACACACACACACACACACACACACACACACGCCTAACACGCACACACACTCACACACACACAGTCAGATACACATGCCTAGCATACACTCACACAGTTAGACACACACAGAGAGCCAGTAATCAGCCTGTGTGTGTGTGTGTGTGTGTGTGTGTGTGTGTGTGTGTGTGTGCGTGTGTGTGTGCGTGCGTGCGTGCGCGTGTGCGTGTGTGCAGCTGGCCCAGTTGATAGTGAACTCTGGTGGCATGGCAGCAGTGGTGGATTACCTGGGCGATTGCCATGGAAACCTGCGGTTGCCGGGCATCATGATGCTGGGGTACGTGGCGGCTCACACCGAGAACCTCGCCATGGCGGTCATCGTCTCCAAGGTGTGTGTGTGTGTGTGTGTGCGCGCGAGCGCGTGCCTGCGTGCACTCCTGCGTGTGTGTTCATTCTCAAAAATCATATCTCTGTATTTTTAAGTATGAATGATGATAGAAGAAAAGACAATATATTATCTCTGTATTTTCTATGGGTTAAATGTTCCGTTTTAAAGGAGAACTTCACAGAAAAACAATGCTGATTTATTTTGTAGGTTAGCCTACATGATCTCACACATCCTAAAACTGTAAACCGTTTTGGAGGCACTCATTTAGTCTGACAGTTATTGAGAGTTGATTTGAGTTAAAGCTGATGTCAGATGGCATTCATGCACAATGACATCACTGGCATCAACTTTAACTATGGACGAAATCAAAGATCACAATATTTTTGAACAAATACCTTTCACAAAATATTCAGACAATGAGATTTCTGGTAAATAATAGAACAGCTACAACAGACAGGTAAGTTCAGAAAATTACATCACTTTACTGTAATGCTGCCTTTAAAACTAGGAAAAGACAACACTTAAGCCATATCACGATATTATGATATCCAAAATCTAAGACGACATCTAGTCTCATATCACAAAATTGATATATCAATATATTGCCCGGCCCTACACATGACAATTAAACTCTCCACTGAAACCGATGAATCTCCTTCAGTGAGGAGTACCGGTATGTAGGTCATAATATGATCAGTGCCGTGTGCCCTCCCGTCCTGCAGGGGGTGCCCCAGCTGGCCCTGTGCCTGTCTGAGGAGAGGGAGAGCCACATCAGGTCTGCAGCGGCCTGGTCGGTGGGTCAGATCGGGCGTCACACGCCGGAGCACGCCCGCGCCGTGGCCACAGCCAACCTGCTGCCCCGCCTGCTGCAGCTCTACATGGACCCCAGCAGCTCAGAGGACCTGCAGCTCAAAGTAAGATGATGGGACGGCTAACACCACTGGCTGTTTTGGGGCATTCCTTTTGTATTGGGAACTAGGAACTTGGATCACTCCCGATCCAAGTTGATCGCGTTCCATTTAAACAGTCGGCAAACCAGCCAGGATAGCTCTAGCCAGGCTAGCCATTGTTAGCAATAACAATGGCTGTGAAACAGTGAAACAGCATTTCACTGTATTTCGCACATACAAACACTGTAGCAACATGTCCACAGTATTGTGTGTACGATTTAATAAGACACAAATAAGACAGAAGTGGTAATAAACAATATTTACTACAACTTTCACTACTCTTGAAGTGCAGACCTACCATCTTGGATTTTGTGGTTGGAGCTGGTGAGGCTCCCGCGAGATCGGGGCATAGATATTTTATTACTATAGATGGGTCACCGCGGGTTCCGCCAATTCTAACAAGTGGTAGCAGCAAGTCTCCTAAATGGGCGTGGTCAACCACTGACTCAGACCTGCCGAAAGTCTATGCGTGTCTGTGGAAACCATGGGCAAAACCCACGTAACAAAATGACAGGAAGTGAGTTGAAGTTGGGTCGTCTTGCTTGAATCTCATTGTCTTTGATCGGGGTGGGGAATCCAAGATCAGGTGACCTTTGAACTAGTTCCCAGTACAAATGGAATGGGGCAGAGCCAATGAGTTTAATTTGTGTGTGTGTGTGTGTGTGTGTGTGTGTGTGTGTGTGTGTGTGTGTGTGTGTGTGTGTGTGTGCGCGCGTGTGCGTGCGTGCGTGCGTGCGTGTGTGTGTGTGCTCTCCCAGAGTAAGAAGGCTCTGAAGAGCATCCTACAGAAGTGCACCTACCTCCCTGCTCTGGAGCCGCTCCTGTATGACGCCCCGAGCAACATCCTCAAACACGTGCTCTGCCAGTTCAGCAAGGTCTGACAATTAAACATCAAGACATAACCAGCTACATTTTCATCCAACAACTGCTCTCTATCAGAGATTGATGTAGCACATTGGTTCCCAAACTGTGATTGTCCGCGGGGCTCCGCCTGGTGGTCCGCCACAGCAATTTATGCAATTTATTATATATTTTTTATATATTTTTTTACATATACAGTTTTCACATAATACACATGAGAGTGAGGAGTAGACTTAGAAATATCACAATATCTTGGAAAACGATTTTGAAGATCTACTTTCAAAGACTGTAGCGGGCTCAGTTTTAAAGCCAGGACGAGGTTTTAAGTAGCATATGAAACTAGAAGACCTAAGGCTTCGATTGGTACCAACCATGTAATGCTAGCTAGCTTGTCAAGAAGGTAGCTAAATCACGCTCCAAAGTTAGGCTAAAGTTTGGCGAGGGATTTTTTTTTTTTCAAAATGGTCCTCTTTTTCAGAGCCTAATGTTGGCAGCTGTGTGTGTGTGTGTGTGTGTGTTCATTTTGAACCCGTAGCCGCCGCCGTATGTTGTTACTTAGCCTTTCTGATACTATTGCACGGTTAAAGCAGCTACGAGCAAGATTTTCGATTGTTATTAAACAGTCTAAATTTTATATCGATGCCTCACATCTTAACTCTAATAGTAGACGAGACCAACGCCGAGTAGTCTCGCTTGAACGGCGAGTGAATCGGCGAGTGTTGTCTTGATGATTAGTCTGTCTGCGGGCCGGGGCAGATCAGGAAGGGAAATGAAACGGTTTGCCGCAGCCACTTCGGCCTTAACTACAAAATTATTAAATTACTTTCAAACAAACTGTTAGAATATAACGAGAGATGTTCGCGAGAGTAGAAAGCCCTTTGATGTAGCAAAACATCACAGAAATGAGCAATGTGATTATGAGGCTATGGCTGTAAATGGATGTTTACATTATGTTTAATGAAATTTAACTAAACTGGTCTTGTCTATACTCTGCCATTCTAGTCTCTGATGTTTTAGAGCAGTGGTTCCCAACCTTTTTCGACTCATCGTCCACTTGAAAATCAAAAATAAATCAATTGTGGCTCACATCTGACCGTAAACAGTACGGAGGCCAAATAATGTGTTCTTAGTGCACTTTCTATTTTAATAAAATTCCATCAGCACCACAGAAATCAGAAACTAAAAGTGAGGGGCTGTCTGCAATAAGCTAATTAATGAACAATTGATTACAAATTGAATAACGGTATCAGTCAACAATGAAGAAATGCATTCTCATACATGATTCTCTAATAATAATACACCCCGCGGAGATCATAATCTTTTGCCCACTTGCAATACCTTTGCGGCTCACAGGTTGGGAATGGCTGTTTTAGGGGAATAAATATCAAATGTATGCTCTCATAGTGTGAGATATTTCCAGGGTCCTGACAGGATTCTCCCTCCTCTGGTGCAGGTGCTGCCTCATGACAGCAAGGCGCGCCGCCTGTTTGTGACCAGCGGGGGGCTGAAGAAGGTGCAGGAGATCCAGGCTGAGCCAGGCTCTGTCCTGCAGGAGTACATCAATGCCATCAACAACTGCTACCCAGAGGAGATAGTCAGGTATCTGGGGGGGGGGGGGAGGGGGAGGGGCACGGGGTGCTTCAGACCGGAGGAAGTTCGAACCGATGCAGGTGATTGGAGAAATACGAGCGGATGTCCCGCCTTTTAGCACATCGCCCTATCATCGCTCATTATTTTCCCTGAGTTTCCCTTTCCGCTTTGGCCAAGTTTTCCCTACTTGAAGTACAGATGTGTAGGTGGAAGCATTTGAAAATTGCGGGAGCCAACAAATCTGTTTGAAGAGACTAGCTCTGCCCCAGCTGCCCTATACTGCACCAAATCAGACATCCGTGAGCAACATCTCATCATGCAATAATGCAGCAGTATCTAAAATAAATAAATGATTATTATCATAATAAAACGCTGTGCATTAAACTTGTCTGGGTTTGGTGTTAATTGTGATAATAACAATAGTAGTAGCACAGTCAGATTCTAGCATACATGTTAACGGTTGGATTTTAAACCATTTACATAATACACATCTAGCTATTATGGGCCAGTGCAGATTAATACAATAAAAGAAGAAAACAACAACAGCACTTGTTTATTTTGTTTTAATATAGTAGAGCAAGTAGACTAATGAATCAAAAATAAGGAGAGCCTACAACTGAGATATGAAGAATCTCTCTCTCTCTCTCTCTCTCTACCTCTTCCTCTCTCTACCCCTGTCTTCCTCACCTACCCGTCTCTTTCTCAATGTCCCTATCTGTCCCAGGGTGGACACATGGAGAGAAGTAAAAAGTACATTACTGTAGATTGATATGGTGATATGAGACTAGATATGGTCTTAGATTTTGGATATTGTAATATCCTGATATGGCATAAGTGTTGTTTTTTCCTGGTTTTAAAGGCTGAGCTTACCACACTGTTCTGTTCTATTATTTACCTTTCCCCACTTAGTCAATAAATCCACATAACTGATGATTATTTATCAAAAAATCTCATTCTGTAAATATTTTGTGAAAGCACCAATGTCATCCTGACAATATTGTTGCAATATTGATATCGATATCGAGGTATTTGGTCAAAAATATTGTGACATTTGATTTTGTCCACATCACCCAGCATCATGTGGCGTTGGCTTACAACATTTAGCCCACTTCGTAGAAAATACTATATATAGAGAGCCAGAGTTCCGCCCCTTCCGGACGGGGCCTACACGCACCAGCGTCTGAAAAAATATGAACGGCGAGAGACAATCATTTTTTTGATCCCGTTTGAATTGTGCCATGAGGTCAGGGCCGCGGGAAGTACGGGTGGTGCAGGTGCTGCAGCACCCCCTAGTGGCGAGATATTTTTTTTTTTTTTTTTTTTTTTTTACAAATGTAATTAAAAATATTTTGCGGTGCACTATGTTCCTTTCTTGTTTGGGAATGTTTCGGGAAATGATTGCATTATTGATATACTGAAAATATAGCCTATTTAAATAGAATGATCAACAATAACAATCAACTCAAGTTACATGCTTGTAGGCTAGAGAAGAAGAAGAAGCTCGCATGCGCGCACATGTGTTGAACCAACCAACAACCAATACGAATTGTTTAATCTGGCAATAAAGAAACGTGAACTTGACATGCTATTTTATAGCCTACTCAAAAATGCACCTCCCACTATACAGCAAAGAGAGGAGTGAATGTTTCTTGATATAATCATTGCCATTCAGATCAGAATAATTAGTTTAGTCATTAGTCGTTTGCTGATAATATTTCTATCATGTTAACTCTGTGTCATGTTAACTGGTGTATTCAGAGCAAATCTCCCTTCCTCCCAGCACCCCCTGCTTAAAGTGACTTCCAGCGGCCCTGCATGAGGTACACATATGAGGTTTGTCAATTTAAAAGACAATTTTGCAGGTCAAGAAAGTCATAGTTTGTCGTAAAACTGTTGCACTATAAGTTATAAATAAGAAAGACTACACACAACCAGTCGCATAAGTGACGTCAGGCTGCCAGGCCATGATGTTGTGTAACTAAGCGTTACATTTCAGTTTTAGGACAAACTACGGCTTTCTTGACTTACAAAGTTATCTTTTAAATTGAGTCAAAATCATGTGTGTACTTCATGGCACAATTAAAATGTGATCAAAAAATTATTGTCTTTCGCCATTGACCACCACCCTTTTTTTTCTACGCTGGTGCGTGTGCTGAAACAGGAAGTAGGTGGTGACTTTGGCTCTCTATTGTGCATCGCTGTTCTGCCTAAAAATACAGAGATATGATTTTTGGTACATGTCGCCCAGTCCCCTGCCAGAAGAAGTGGACTGTTGGTCACCCAGATAAATGTGGATGTCATGCGGTTGTTGGTTCATCAGGCTATGGTTTCAGAAAAGTTTGCAATTAAGCTTTTATTATCAGACAAAGTCCCTGACTCCCTGGCTCAGTGATATAAATCGCTCTGTAGTTGTGTGATGTGCAGTGTTGGGGGTAACTCATTATAAAAGTAACATATTAGATGTAATATATTACTTTTAGCAGTAACTCAGTAATATAACGTATTACCAATAGGATTTCAGTAATATTATGCCAGTTACTTTGTCAAGTAACACAATTAGTTACAAATTGAGTTACATTTGTTTTTTATCAAAGCACATATTTAAATAAAGATACAATCATTTCCTAATCAAGTTGTGTGTTTTTATGCAAATAACCACTATAGATGACAATAGCAAAGAAAACGATACCATTTAGAATTTTGGATGGTTTACACATGACTTCAAGATGGTTGAAATTCTTTTTCGGGAGGGTTCTGGGGCGGCGATGTCATTCTGCTACTGCTGTTATTTTGGCGTAAGCAATGCAAAAGTAGCATAAGTTACTCTACACAGACAGTAATATTGTAAAGTAACTTATTATGACTTTCAAATCAAAGTAACACGAATATGTAGTATATTACATTTTGAAAGTAACTTGCCCAACACCGGTGGTGTGTAGTTGTTCACTGGTTCAATTCCCACCGTCTCACTCTTTACACATTCAAATCAGATCAGGGTTTCTACGCAAGTATGGAATTAGATTTTAGTGTTTTCCAGGTCTGGAAAAGTACAGAAGAAGGAAAAGAGAGTCTGGAAAAAATATTTATTTCCAGACTATTGTCTATTGTGACTATCTGACTATTAATTTGTCTAAATCATAAAATTCTGAATTTTGACAAAATAAATTGATAATACAAGCAAGTGTTTTATCATGGCATCAGAATGTAACATACATGTTAACAGTTGGATTTTAAAACCGTTTAAATTAGTTACATAATAAACATCTAGCGGACCATAGGTTTCATTTACATTACAACACAAAGTGACACCCTTGTGTCAAAAAGAGAGAATCCCACCGCGCTTCAGCTGTAGAGACAGGCAGGTCCGGTGCATCACAGGAGGGACGCAAAATCACAAAGGAAGAAGTCTGGAGCAACTCGGGCCATGACACCCTTGTGTACTCAGATGTCAAATGTGGTCTGACAGAGAATTCTGGACATTTGCGTCTGGAAAGTATGGAATTTTGAAATGGAAAATGTGTAGGAACCCTGTCATATGCCAAAGCACAAACTGAGAAATAGATAGCAGTGTTTCCCCTACCATTCTACAGGCCTGGCGGGCCCGCCAGGCCAGATTTTTTTTTTTTTTTTTTTTTTTACTGCTCTCCCCAAATTTTCAATAAACCTTTATGGCATATTATTTATTTATTTATTTATTTATTTATTTATTTATTTATTTATTTATTTATTTGGATGGGACAGTGCAAAATCAATGAACACAAAAACCATGAAGCAGATACAATCACCTGGAACATAATAAGAGTGTAAAAATTGCCGGATTTAGCACGAGGCTAATTTCCATCCGTTGTCCCCGAAAGACATAAAACATAGAATACATAAAACGTAAAACATAAGTAGCAGCAATACGTAAAACATAAGTAGCAGCAGTACACTCAAAAATACGTAAAACATAAGTAGCAGCAATACACTCTAAAATACATAGCAGCAATTACACTTACAAAAAATAAAAATACATAGTAGCAATACACAAAAAAAAGAAAAGAAAACATATTACCTGTGGACACATGACTGGTTGGACTTCAGCCATTGTTTAAGTCTACCTTTAAAAGTAGCAAGGGTGGGGCTGTCCCTTATGGAGACGGGGAGACTATTCCACGTTTTCTGCCTTTTATAGACTTACAATACAACAATACTGGTGTTGACAGTGTTGACAGTAATGGAAGATGCCAAATCATTCAAAACAATCAGAGCCATATAATAGAAGAGTTTCGACATCTCCATTCACTCCAATGGACCAGTTTTTTTCCAGGAAGTAGAAAGTGGAACTCTTGAGTAAAAAAAGCAGCACTGTCGAGTTGCAGCAAAATAGACAGTTTGTGTTGTACTTTGAAAGGGTTTTTCATCCCTTGAATCAAATTGTACAATATCAGCTTTATTTTAGCATTTAAAAGTAGCGCGAGACCCATTCCTGGTTGTTCATTGGCTAACGAGTCTCGCATTTTGGTCCTCCGCTGACGCCACTCTCTTACTAGAGGACACTAAAAATAATAAGCATTTTGCTTTGAGAAGCATTGTGCCAGTGTGCAGCGCTGTTCCAAAACGTGTCAACGTGTGTCGTTGCCTGGGAAACGCACATCCCATAATACAACTGTTCGCATCGCATCCCATAATAGTATGATGATACTTGGGATGCCATTGCCAACATAACATAGATGTGAACAGGTTAGCTAAAAGTTTAGCGTCGCCAGCGAGGGCCCCCACCGTTGCGGTCGGGGTACATTTTGAAATCCCTCCAGGCCAGAAATTTTTTCTAGGGAAAACACTGGATAGACAGGAACCATACAGAGTCTAGATGTGTTTTGTAAGGTGTCCCCCCGGACCCCACTTCGCGCCTAGCGGCCGCCTCCTACTGGGTCCGTGTGAACTCAGACCAACTCCCCATGTCAGTAAAAGTTCAGCTAGCTGTGGTTTCCTCTCATATCTCTGAAAGTCGTCAGGGGTGGGACCCAGCCAACCAACCCAACCAATATTAATAATAATCCGTACAAAGCATACAATATAAACAAACCAAAGAGAAAAGAAATAAGAAGAAAACAATAAATAAGAAAAATAAAATAATATTATGTATATTGTTGTAGGTACTACTCTCCTGGCTACTCCGAGGCTTTGCTGGAGCGGGTGGAGAACTACCAGCCGGCCTGACAACATCCTCCCTCCACCATACGTGTCTTATAACCACAACTCTATGAACATTGAACAATGTCTCGCCAGTCAATTTAAACCGTTTCATCACAAATCTGTTTTGTATTGTATTTGTATCTACTGTCTTTGGTTTTGCACCCTGTTTTATTGTCAGATGCATGTTATGGGTAAATGAGTAGGCTACAGCTTGTATGGGGAATGAGTGAGTTGAATATACCAGCGTCATAACTGTATGTTACACGAGAGACTATTTGAAACGGATCATCACTGAGTCTTATATTTGTGTAGCAGATTTACTAAATGCTTTATCTCAAATTGTATTTTATCTATGGATTTTTTATAGGTACATGTATTTTAATCGTAGGTTCCTGAATCACTCGACCAGAGAAATTCATAATTTAAAATATTCTTAATTAGCTCTTCAGTTATATATCTCCTATATCCTCTGTTACAGGCCAACTGGTGACTTTTGGACTGTTGACGTGTTGAGTAATGTGATTTACTGTTTATTTCAATGTTCACCTTGTATCCTGTGCTGTATTTGCATGTCAGTGGGTTTCCATGGTGATTAGTGTAATAAAACATTAACAACACATAAACACAATAATGTGCTGGTTCTCCCTCTCTCTCTGGTTTCAGGGGTTAGGCTGCCCCCTGGCGGCCGGTGACCCGCCTCGCCTCAGCTGTCTGTTCATAGTGGTGCAGCAGCAGCTGTGTTGCACATGGCGACCTGGGTCTTTGTTTATTGTCTGCAGGGTTGCTCTCTGCTTGTTCTCCACATTGTACTGACGGGGAAAATATGGCTGTGCCCCGCACCGCAGCACACATCAGACTGTGTTTTGGCTGGATTTACACCCCCCCACACACATGCTCACCCCCACATCCAGGGACAGCGCTACACCGGAGCAAGGGGGGGCTATAGCCCCTCACAAATCTGCCAAATCCCAGTTAAGCCCCCTCAAACATTTTAGTATCTTTTTTATTTTTAAATAAACAAATGTGTAAAGTTAATAACCAGCCATTCTTGACTGATTGAATTTATTTGAGAATTGATGAAAAGATATGTATACAACTGCCCAGCAGGAATACAAAAAATCATCGAGGTTGAGAACACAAGAGAACACAATAAACAATCAGGGACCATGTTGGAGATAAGTGTTTACATTTTTTCATGCTATCCCTTGGATCTTTTCTCTCTATATCCATGAATGAAGTCAGTCAATAAATCAATCAAACGCTTATTTCCATCATGGACTTTTTCTTACCCCGATATTAACCTAACCAATAATCACTCCTCGTGCCTAAACCCAACCAATCATCACTCTGCATGTCAAAACCTAACCAATCACTCCTCATGCCTAAACCAGAGCCGTATAATAGAAGAGTTCCGACATCTCCATTCACTCCAATGGACCAGTTTTTTTCCAGGAAGTAGAAAGTGGAACTCTTGAGTAAAAAAAGCAGCACTGTCGAGTTGCAGCAAAATAGACAGTTTGTGTTGTACTTTGTGCATTATCAGCTTTATTTTAGCATGCAAATTTTGCAAAAGTAGCGTGAGACCCATTCCTGGCTGTTCATTGAGTCTCGCATTTTGGTCCTCTGCTGACGCCACTCTCTTACTAGAGGACACTAGCCTAAACCTTTGCATGTGAAAGTTTTTGTCATTGCCTATAGTCACTTATAATACGTAGTATATATATATATATATCCTATTCTTTGGCCAAATTAATTTGAAAACTAAATTTATTTTGAATGTGCCATATCTGGTTTTATTTGGGGGGCGGGGGAGACCTCATTATAAAGTAGGCTCAGTCATGAAAATCCACAATTTTCTTAGCACCCCCACATATTGGTCTAGCCTCCCCCAAGCCCCCCCTTAGAAAAAAAATCCTGGAGCCGTGCCTGCCCACACCCCTAACAATATCACATATTCTGACCATATGTGGACCACCTGACTTCCCCCATTACAGTAGCTAGGCAATACAGTCTCACATACACAGTAGCCTATGTTTTTCGACATAGGCTATAGATCTGATAGTGCCTCAGAACTGCTCACTTCACTGTAAAACAAATATATTCATCTTTACAAGTATTTCTTTACGAGTTTGTGTGTGTGTGTGTGTGTAGGCCTATATATAGGCTATATACACACACACACCTTTCAATATTTTTTTCAATAATCTTTATTAGAATGTTATCTGAAGCCTAATTTAAAAGATACTGACAAGCTATTTAAGAAAAAGAAATAGCCTACGTGAAAGTGCATTGGGGGGGAAACTGGGCTCATAGACTGAGGTTATGGACTCATTAAGATGGGTATTTTTTCACCATGTGGACTTTCTGATGCGTGTTTTACAGCTTTAGGTCCAAGTTGAGATTTCTCATTTTCGCAGGAGCATGTCGTCACAATGAAAAAATATAAACATATTCCAGTCTTGTTCCAAAAGAGCAATATCACTGTTTCTTTTATAGCCTAGTAAAAATAGACTCATAAAAAAATCTTTCTGCATATTTGATGTAGCCTATAAATTATAAACCAATCAAAGTAGAACCCAAAGCATAATAGCATTTGCATTTTCCCCGTAGCTCAGTAGGCTATCAGCTGTGTAGAAGTGAGCATCAAGTGTGTATTGTGTAATGATACTTGCTATAGAGACAGTCCGCATGTCTGGGAACGCCCACAAAATGTGAAACGGCTGGCGCGCGAGTGGGGTAAAACCGCCCATATCTCATGGGCTGACTCACCAAAAGACGGTGCTGCGGCTCTAAACTACAGGTTTGGGGGTTCTAGAGCAGAACACAAGACGTCTGCTCAGATGTGCGTTTACTGCGGTGGTTAAATCCCCAATCATGTCTGCCTGGGCTGGGCTATCAGCTAAATTCTAACTTTGCTGAATGGATAGAACAGGGGTTTTTACCCCACCCTGACCACGCCCCCAGCCAGGCTGACGGCTCCTACACACCGCCGACGAGTCTAAGCGATAAACTCGCACGTACTCGCACTCGCCCTGCAGCTTGGTTGGCTGCCTTGCTGTATTTCCGTCTTTAATTGGTCGATTTTGAAATGCCCCTCCTTCCCTTGCTGCCATCTTGTCGCTCACCAGCTTGCAAAGCATGCTGGGATAGGCCTACCTGGCGGAGGAAATTGCAGGCGGCAAGACGAGGAGGGGCCAAAACTCGCCATCGCCATCCTGCGATGTCTTGACGCCAGGTATCCCAGCATGCTTTGCAAGCTGGTGAGCGACAAGATGGCAATGAGGGAAGGAGGGGCATTTCGAAATCGACCAATTGAAGACGGAAATACAGCAAGGCAGCCAACCACGCTGCAGGGCGAGTGCGAGTACATGCGAGTTTATCGCTTAAGCTTCTGGCATACTCTTTGCGCACGCGCTGGAGGCGGGGCTCCGAGGAGGGCGCGCGCACTCTGCGCGGGCCAAAACAGAACATACTCAGTGCGCAGCTCCAGGCTCCAGGCAGTCTGAATGAAATTGAATGTAACTTCCCATTTCTATGTATTAAATTATAAAAAACGACCCTCAACATTTGGGAAGGCTAAGCCACACAACTAGTTCGTTATAATCGAACGCCATGCTTCAAAGGCAACTTTACGACGGTGAGGACTCAATCACAGCAGATATCCGCTGATAGCCTACCACGGAGATCTCACAGGCACAGGCAGCAAAACCCAACGCGCTGATAGCAAAATCTCCATGGACGCCCCCCGACACGCCCCGTGCGATGACGTTATAATTGCCGTGTGCCCTATGCGCTTGGCTGGGCGCGAAGAGTATGCCACAAGCTTAAGCTTGTCGGCGGTGTGTAGGAACCGACAGCAAGGCAGCCAACCAAGCTGCAGGGCGAGTTGCAAGTACATGCAACATTGCTATAGAGACAGTCCGCATGTCTGGGAACGCCCACAAAATGTGAAACGGCTGGCGCGCGAGTGGGGTAAAACCGCCCATATCTCATGGGCTGACTCACCAAAAGACGGTGCTGCGGCTCTAAACTACAGGTTTGGGGGTTCTAGAGCAGAACACAAGACGTCTGCTCAGATGTGCGTTTACTGCGGTGGTTAAATCCCCAATCATGTCTGCCTGGGCTGGGCTATCAGCTAAATTCTAACTTTGCTGAATGGATAGAACAGGGGTTTTTACCCCACCCTGACCACGCCCCCAGCCAGGCTGACGGCTCCTACACACCGCCGACGAGTCTAAGCGATAAACTCGCACGTACTCGCACTCGCCCTGCAGCTTGGTTGGCTGCCTTGCTGTATTTCCGTCTTTAATTGGTCGATTTTGAAATGCCCCTCCTTCCCTTGCTGCCATCTTGTCGCTCACCAGCTTGCAAAGCATGCTGGGATAGGCCTACCTGGCGGAGGAAATTGCAGGCGGCAAGACGAGGAGGGGCCAAAACTCGCCATCGCCATCCTGCGATGTCTTGACGCCAGGTATCCCAGCATGCTTTGCAAGCTGGTGAGCGACAAGATGGCAATGAGGGAAGGAGGGGCATTTCGAAATCGACCAATTGAAGACGGAAATACAGCAAGGCAGCCAACCACGCTGCAGGGCGAGTGCGAGTACATGCGAGTTTATCGCTTAAGCTTCTGGCATACTCTTTGCGCACGCGCTGGAGGCGGGGCTCCGAGGAGGGCGCGCGCACTCTGCGCGGGCCAAAACAGAACATACTCAGTGCGCAGCTCCAGGCTCCAGGCAGTCTGAATGAAATTGAATGTAACTTCCCATTTCTATGTATTAAATTATAAAAAACGACCCTCAACATTTGGGAAGGCTAAGCCACACAACTAGTTCGTTATAATCGAACGCCATGCTTCAAAGGCAACTTTACGACGGTGAGGACTCAATCACAGCAGATATCCGCTGATAGCCTACCACGGAGATCTCACAGGCACAGGCAGCAAAACCCAACGCGCTGATAGCAAAATCTCCATGGACGCCCCCCGACACGCCCCGTGCGATGACGTTATAATTGCCGTGTGCCCTATGCGCTTGGCTGGGCGCGAAGAGTATGCCACAAGCTTAAGCTTGTCGGCGGTGTGTAGGAACCGACAGCAAAGCAGCCAACCAAGCTGCAGGGCGAGTTGCAAGTACATGCGAGTACCTGCGAGTTTATCGTTTAGACTCGTTGGCGGTGTGTAGGAGCCTTGAGCCAGCTAAACCAGCGTCTATGACGAGACGTGGCCTCAACCTATGGTCGTCTCTTGTCTGCAGCATGCCACAGCTACAGACTAGTCTGGGCACCTTCCACCCCGCTTTTTGTCATGGGGGCGTAAACCCCGGACCCAGAATTAACACCGGATGGCAATGCGCCTAACAACGTCTTTGTTGCCGTTAGCTTGACGCGGTGATGTTACCTAAACTAGAGTCTGATCAAAACAAAGCTAGCGTTACATAAAACAAAACATTTATGCAATATGGCATCTCCGCCACCACCGCCTGACACACCGGTCAAAACGGTGAAAGAGGATTCTGATACTTGGGTCAAATTGTCAAGTTAACGTGAAAGTTGACGAGCTAGAAACGCTGCCATCCGGTCTAGGGCGGGCTCTAGGCGGGAACCAGTAGGGTGACAAAATCAATTGTGGGCGGGAGCCAGGCTCTTTCTCGCCGAGAAGAGCCTGGTGACGCGAGGTTAGCTACAGACAGTCCTCAGAGTCCTGTAGAAATTGAGGATGTGTCCAAAGCGTGATGGGCCAGTGGTTGAAGTGCAGTGTCCAGTCCGGGTTTAGCTCCTTGATGCTCTACCCAGCTGTGTAGGATAAAGCCATCTGCACCCACTTTACTTAGCCTACCTTTTTATCTGCGGAATAGCCTACTTTACATTCCTAAATTCATAGTCTACAAGGAGACGCAAACGGGTGTAGCCCATATACAGGGTGTATGGTGTTTCTAAGGGGTAAATGCTTGGCAATGTTTTTGGCTATTAGTTGTTTGCCTTGAAGCTCAGAGTGGAGATCATAGTCCATATTATCATATAGGCTACGAGGGGATCAGCCGAGCAGCATTTTGGTAAACAAACCGCTTGGCAACGGCAATGGAACCCTATGGAGTCCAAGGGGCACGAGGCGTGAGTGTCTGCCAGTTAACTCTGTTTACATTTTAAAAACTGTGACAGTTCACACAGCTTTAACACGACATGCTATTGTAGCGAACCAGAGTTATACATAATGTGGTGAGCAATAGAAGTGTCTCGATTGCAGATAGGAACTGATGTGTGGGAGTGTTACTGGGGGGGAACACTATGCTTGTGGGAGACTTCCGGGGAGACAGAGCATGCGTGTGGTCGTCTCCGGATACCGCCTAAGGAGAAGCAGCTAGCTAGCTATGGGCGTAGCAACACGCAAACGCAAGAGTTGTGATTTCTAACCCCACATAGGATAAGCAATAACCACGCCCTGTGGCGCCGGGATTGGCCAGGAGCAACACTGGAGGCACGCAGCCCAGCGATTTCATGAACCAACTGATCGTGCATTCCTTTATACCTGGGGACTGGTAATCTTACGACTTCAAAGGTCATGAGCTGGTATTTCCCATTCCAAACTCGTAGGAGCCTCAGCAGCCCCGACCTCAAAAATCCAAGATGGCTGCGCCGCGCAACAACAGTAGTAATAATCGTAGTAATATTGTTTAGCACTTCTGTTTTGTTTGTGTCTAATTAAATCAGCTGTACACACAGCACTGCCTAACTTCTATCTGTGTGGACATGAGGCTGCAGTGTTTGTATGCGCAAAATGCCGCGAAATGCCATGTTGTCAATTGTTATTGCCAACAATGGCTAGCCTGGCTAGCGACTGGATCTGACCAATGAACAGTGAACTTCCCAGCTCAAGTTTTCTGCAAATGGAACGCTAACAAAACGGACGTGACGTCATTTAGCCTCCACATCCCAGTTATTTTGCGATAAAGGAACGCACGATGAATAGCTCTTGAGAACTACTTGAGAACAGACAGCGATATTGAGAGCGGACATTGAAATGAATTATGGTCACCTACCTTCCTTAGCATTGTAATAATAATAATAAGCATAATAATTGTAATCTACACAATGTACACAATCTACAAAAACATGCAATAATATAAACGGTGTTGTGTTCACGTTCATAGCTCATATGATATAATATAATGTATCGTTAATTTCAAGCTCAATTCTTACCCAGAGAAAAGGTACAGCACTGAAAATGTAACAAGCAATAGTTTTTAAACATCTTTATTTTAAAAGATGAAAAACCCCAGGTGCTTTAGTCCCAAGCTTCAATGCTCCTGGCCAATCCCGGCGCCACAGGGCGTGGTTATTGCTTATCCTATGTGGGGTTAGAAATCACGCATGACTAACTGTGAATAAAGAACCCTGTACCAGCAAGAAGCCTCTGATCCCATAAATACCAGGAACGCTACACTATTATACATCAAACTATTGAGCTAATTCTGCTCTCACTCAGAATGTGAAAATATAAGCGATGTGATGTATAGTTTTTGAGATATTAACGTTTGTTTGGCACAACTCATAGCCTACTATTAACTGCCGCGGGGTTCCGCATTTCTGGGTGGCAAGTGACGTCATGCTGATTCGTCCTATAGCTACTGTAATAGCCTAGCCGAGTGACGAGATGGGACATTTCTTTGGAAACAAAATGTAGTTCTAGCCTATAGGCATCCGAATTCCCACAGTGCGACCATTCTTCTAAGTGGTCCATAGTGTGTTTAAAATATATATATCTCGAGTCGCATGGCATCCTATTGCCTATTGCATATTTTAGGACTACCATAATTTCGCTAGCGATACATTAATATCCATGCTCTTTGATTTAATGGAAATATCTTAACATCTGCAGTAGGGATGCACCGATATGAAAATTTTGGCCGATGCCGATAACCGATAGCCTATTAACATTGCTGTTATGGCCGATAACCGATATTTACCAATGTCGATATGATCTGTATAAAACCACATTTTTATGATCATCACATTTTGTAGGCCTACATAGGCTACTGAAAAACACATGTTAACGCTGAATTTGAAAGTTATGCATTTCTTTATTTGCAAAGCCTTTGGAAAAGCCCATAAATCATAGATTTACTGCATTATTTCATATCAATGTGAAGAATTTGGCTGATAATAACCGATATTAACATTGCAACATCTGACCGATACCGATATGTTAAAAAATGACTAACATCGGCCGATACCGATATGATTGCCAATATATCGTGCATCCCTAATCTGCAGTTTCCATATGGTGCTATTTAATCAGCTGTCTGCAACAGTTATAGGTAGGCTACACCCTCACCATGGAGACTGGGGATGACGAGGCTATAAACTAAAGTATACCAACATGAAAAAGGAAGACAAAATGCATATCAAATTGAGTTTTGTGTCTGCAATTTTGACCGCTTAGAAAATTCACAAGTTTAATTTTAATTTTCTTTAACAACCATGTTAAGGCTTTGTAGCTTTTTGATATCAGACATAATTACAGCGGACTAATTGAACTGGAGATGAGACTTGACTGGACATGAGGTTTAGTGACGAATATCAACGAAAGATATGACAGTATTAAACACACAAAAAGTTCATATGTGAATGGGAAAAACATTGACAATAAAACTAAGCAACACTTCTAACTGAACTAAAAAAAAATCTTCCTTCTTCCCAAGTAAAAAAAGAAAATGCATTCATGTCAATCATTTCTGATGATTAGCATGAACAACCTCTGCTCATGCAACATGTCATCTCCAACAACATAGGCTACATAACCAAAATAATGGGTGAAAATGGGATAAGCAGCAACAAAGAATAAAACACATGAGACAGACTTCGAGTTAGCAGACCAAGTGCTTTAATCGGTATGAGTGAACGCTTATGGAATGGAGTGTATTATTATCATCGTCATTAACATGTCTTGAACAATAAACATCATACAACATCAGTTTGGCCTCTGCCACCAAGAGGGGATTCCCTCCCACCGACCATCCTCACACAGCAACAAACACACACACTCACATTAATGCGTTTAACAATGTTTAAAAAGTACTCTGGGCCTTTATGGAGACCAAGGCACATACTGCATGGACTAAGAGGGGGTTCTGCCCGGTGCATGTTGGGGGTTTTATAGGCAAAATTTTTGTCAAATATATATACCATGTATATATATACATATATATATACATATATATATATATATAAACTTGGATTTGTCTTCAAAAATAATTTGAGGGACAGAGAAATCACCTCAGCCCTGCAGATGTTGCCCGGCCTCCAGTTGTTTGTATTTCTAAACTCCTATTTCCTTAACACTTGATGAACCACATGTACACAGCGCTGTTTGTTTCCCACAGCTTGGAACTTTCCACACGTTTACATATAAGGGTGATACACACACCTCCCAGAATATATACGTTAAAAAAATAAACAAATTCAATTCAAACAGATACACATTATACACCGTACAATATTCTTCAAGCTTGTGTTGGGGTTGTTTTGACTGCCGATGGGATGCAGATTGGAACGATGCTTTTGGCAAGTTAATGGTGGCGGCTGGGATGGGTGGAGCGTCTGAATGGTGGTGGGTGGGGTTGTGTGTGTGTGTGGTGGGGGTATGGTTCATTCATGGGTGAAGTTACGGCAGCAATGACAAATCATTCATTTTCAGAGTACACCAGCAGAGCGGGTGTGTGTGCTGTTGTCTTTAATTTGCATCTGTTAAAAGTCCACGACATGGCATCATCGCCATCGCCTTCGATATACTGGATCCAGAGTTAAAATTCGAAAAACAAAACAAAGAAAAAACTCACTCTCCCAGCATGCACTGCTCTGTGTTCTATGTGAGCTTGCTCATTTCTGACTAAGGAGGCCTCCAGGGCCAAACAGAGCAAAGCGGACTAGAAGTTGATTATGTTCCCTCATCTCTCATTTTCTTAACGAGATATCCTATGTACAGTATGAGTTACATGAAAATAAAAAAACAATAGTCCATTTAGTGAAAGCATACAGAAATAGCATCTAACCACTGAGTGAGCTATCCGTTTGTTCCCTGATAAGGCTGATAGGTAAATCTCAGGGATGCGAGATGTGGAAGTAAAGGTGTGAGGAAGCAAGAGAACAGGAAATCGGTGTCAGATTCGAACGTGAGTCGTATATCTGAAAGCATGTGAAATCTCGGACAAACACACACACAAAAAATCACATCCCTGAAATCTGACACCGCTTCTGTGGTTAGCTGGTATGTGATGATGAAGATGGTCGAGATGGAAGCTGTCAGTCGGTGAGGACAAGCACGACAAAACACAATCACAACAGCCACAGATGTACACTCACTCCACGAGACACATCCACACACATTCTCTACCAAGGCAGGACCAGCGTGGGGAGCGAACAAGGGGTTAACATCGGGAGAGAGGCCGTCTCTACTCTGAGGAGGTGGTTAGAGATGTCTGTAGACACCAAATGATCCGATTCATGAATTTCAGTTCAGAATTACAGAATCTAAACTGATCCATGATCAGTTAGGAATTTCATTTCGGATCTACAGAATCTAAACGGATCCACCATCTATCTGATCCCTGCCCAGTGACCCAAACCTCCACACTTTCAAATTTGAGACAGCCAATTACATTAGTTGTTGTGTAAAAGCACAATCATCAAGATGGTTTCATTAATTTGACTGAATAACATTAACAAATCTACACACAGACGTTTTGGTGCGGAGGAAGTTGGGGAGGTTGAAAATAAAGTCGGGAAAAACACATGTCAAAGTAAACACCCTATTATTAAAATAACCTTTGTTTTAAAAAAAGATTACAAAATACAAAATTAAATAATTTTGGAGTATAAAGGCACACCTCTTGCACAGTGTATACAATGAAAACACAGTTATTTAAAGTATGGTGGAGACTGACTATTATGCTGAAGAGCACACAAATCTGGTTAAGTGAAGGGATACAGGGAGAGGGGACCTGAACATCCAACAACACAGACTAGGGAGGGGAAAGGAAACTTAGTCCTGCGACATGCTTTTTTTTTTTTTTCAAACTTTTTCATTTTTAACAGTACATCTATAGTAAGCATTGTACAAATTCAAGCAGTATCATTCTTCATTTACCACAGCAGCACCATCATTCACTCCCAAGGGTGGCGCAAATTATTATTTTTCAAATACAACTATATTTTATGATTAAAATGCAATGTAAAAATATAAATGTGAATATAATCTATGATATCTAAACAAACATATTGTGATGGAAGCTTTTTGCATGGGTTAGAATAGTCAAGGAGGACGACGTTACTTGTTTTAGTTGGTTATCCAGAACTGATACACAACATCACACGCACAAATTCTTCTCACTTACATACAGGTATATTGCATTTCCCTTGTTAAGACCACATCAACTAATTGGGATCGTATGCGTAACATTTGGTTCCTTTCCTCTTGTGCAAAATATACAAAAAAACAGAAAAAAGAGAGAATATTACCGCGTCAATTCATAAATCTGCCAAATTCAAAAAACACAGATAAACCACCATTCAACAATATCGAGAACAACACCACACACAAACAACGATGAATAACAGACCCAGCCAAGGTTAGAGAAGAGGCCGATGCTGTTGGTGTGACTTAATGGCTTACAACAACTAAAGTATCTTTACATCTCCGGCAACTCTTCCCCGACCCCCCTCCACTTTATTCCTCTCTCCCTTCCTGTCTTTTCCTCCCGGAACACTGACACACACACACCGCTTGCCATCGTTGGGTGTGTGCTGGTACGATGCTGGAGGTAAACCGTCGTCTGTCTGTCTGTCTGTCTGTCTGCCCTGAACGCACCGACGCCGTCACAATATTGCTAACGCAACACTCAGGCTCGGTCCCAAAACCCGCCGCCGGCACGCTATGGCGCACTTCTGGAAGGACCGGAAAGGTTGGTTTGTAAAAAGCCCTATAGCGGAACTCTTCCACTTCCCCTGTCGAATATTGCAGAAAATTCTTCCCATCCGATTGCCTCAGATCTGTAAGAAGTACCCACAGGTGAAGGATGGGGCAGGAAGGGGGGGGGAGGGATCTGGGACCGGGCCTCCAAGATTAAATATCGAAGAGAGCTGCGTTCCTTTTTGCTCTAAACAGTACTTCGTTGCAGCGCATGTAACAGAACAAGAGCTCCTATCCTCTAACAACAACTTAAAAAAAGTGCAACGTTTTTGATTTTAGTTATAAGGTGCTGATGGCAACAGAAAGTTAAGGGCTGCTGTTGATGTTTCAAAGTGACACCCTATGGGAAGATTATTAACAAGGAGTTAGGATCATGAGCCACCACAAGGTCTCAAGACTTCTGGGTTGTTCCCTGCCGAAGGAACAGAAACCACGACTACTTACCCGACGGACTACAAGAACTACAAGAGCACATTTTGAGTTGACTGCTTGAATCTCTTTTTCTCTTTCTGAGTGACCTGTCCTTCCCTCATTCATTTGTTTACTACTGTACAAAGCAAAGGGGATAAAGCAGCCCACTCACAAACAGAGACACGACTAGAACTACAGAGACAAGCATTATGATTGACTGGATACTTATGACCTTATCTTAGCTGAGGAAAGATGTGTGTTTGAGTTAAGTGTGTGTGGCAGGAAGATAACCCAGAAGCCTCATTATTAAATGGGGGAAGGGGGAACAACCGTTGTTAGGAAGGGGGGTTCCAAAGGGTGACTGATGCATGAGGAACCCGAATGGTAAGAATAATTTGGCTGAGTACATGTATGGCAATTGGGTGGGGTCTGGCTGTTGGCCTATTGGAAGACTGCTGCCTACTTCCTGAAACGAAGCGATTGCATTAGACGAGGCTCAACACAGACTTCCTTTTTTGCGTCCCGCTCAATCCCCGTCTCTACTTACCGCGAGAAGTGGCCTCACTTTGTGCCCTAATCTGACCTCTGAACTCCCCTTGACCTCACGCCACACCCTCCCCCCACCTCCCCCTCACATCAGAAGGGAAAGACAAAAACAAAGATATTAACGACAACAAAACAGCAACTACAAAACCAATGCGGGGTGCTGGACGTTGTGTTAGAGGCAATAAAAAAAAGCCATATTCCCAAATGAACATCCATACAGACAAAAATTAACAAATTATATATATATACTGTGTGTATATATATATATATATATATAAAAAAAACTCATGAATTGGACACCTGCTTTCAACATACTTATGGTCCAGAATAAACAAAACTCAACAGAGAGGTTAAATGTAAACGAATGATGGTTTTATAGCTGCAGAGCGTGGCACCCCACTGAAAGGAAAGAGAGAGAAAGAGGAGGGGAGAGATGAGGAGAACGGGTGAGGGAGAGAGTGATAGAAAGCTATCACAGCACCTTATCGCCTCAGCTTCTCCATTGCTCTCTGTCACTTCTCGTCTCCGCCCTACTCCCCAAACTTGCCCTCCCTTCCCCTGTGTGCCCCTGTCACTCCTGGGGGCTATGACAGGATAGTGGTAATGAAATCGTAAAACCTCTTGGAGTACTGCTCCGGGTTCACCGTGGAGATCTCCGCTCCGGCCTGCAGGGGGGGAGACACACACACACACAAACACACAAACACACACACACACACACACACACACACACACACGTGGATGTCAGTCACCATGGTTTTTCAATGGCATGTTTTTGTGTGTAATGTACTTCTTACGTTTGGACACACCTGATTGAATGTACGGTACCATGTTTTTCATGATCTTAAAGGCATTTTGATCTAAAGCCCTATGCTTAAATGCTTGACATTTATTTTTAAGTGGTGCAGCCGCTTGTATAAGTGACTGTGTGTTTGAGCACAGGATGTGTGCACTGAGATGTGGACGCGATTTAGCCTAGGCCCCTCCCCCTGGTTTTAACATACAAGGAAGTAAGACTGGAGAGTGGAGACAGGAGGTACCCACGGATCAAAGCTGGTGAAACACATGCACACGTGCGCGTGCACGCACACACATGCAAGATTTTTTAGACATATAAATAGTGAAGTTGACGCTTATGTATACATTTCTTTTCAAAGCCTTTGCTTTTCCATCAAGGCAAAGAAGCTAAAATATAGGATTATTTTGATTTGGTCACTGCATAATTCCATAGTTTTGATCTCTTTACTATTATTCTAAAATGTGAAAAATAGTACAAGCAAAGAACAATCCATGTGTCCAAACCTTTGAGTGGTAGTGAATTTGGTGAGCCAAATTATTCACTGCACAGAGTAACATTTTGGCATTTTAAGGGATATACTGTAATATAAGCAGTTTGATATGGTTCTAATAGAACCACATCAAATTTCTTATATCACATCTATATTTTGTTAATTATTATTAATGTTAGGAACATGATCAGTGTTGTAGTCAAGTCACAAAACCTCAAGTCCAATTTGAGTCTCAAATCCTCAACCATCAAATTGGAGTCCAAGCCCGAGTAATCCATTGGGACTAGAGTCTGAGTCCAGGAATCAAGTACTACAACACTGCACAGAGTTCTTTAGGAAGTCCAACACATTGTAAAGCTCCTGCACACAGCGCCATACCCCATGTTTGACCGTCTTGGCAGCGTGGGCAGCCTTCTTCTTGGCATCATAATGCTGCAGGATGTCTATGACGGCCATGAAGTAAACCTCCTTCCTGGGAGCGCCTGGAGGTTTAAACCAATGCATGGTGCATGAAAATCTCTATCTGCACAATACCTGCAGTCAACATTGGTTATGTGTGTGACACAAGAGTAGACACAAGTACAGTACAACTGAACAGTAACAATGAACATACGGTATGAACATTAACAAAGTGTATTTCACCAGCACCATCTGGGGTGTGTGTGTGTGTGTGTGTGTGTGTGTGTGTGTGACGTGAGAGGAATTTCACATCAGCATTCAAGGCTGCCATCTTGGATGAGAGTATGATCCCCAGTAGGGGGAGCTCTAAGTCTTTTTTTTTTTACTTTTCATAATGCAAGTTAAAACTTTGGTGCAAAACAATGTATTTTTCACAAACAACAAATTTGTTGGAATTACGCCATTGCCAAAACATTTTTACTTTCATGAAAAATGAAAAAGATTTTAAACTTAACTTCAATTGAAACTAGTCAGCTTTGCTCATTAAGTGTGTGATACAGCTGCTTTTCATGGAGACTGGGTTCCTACATTCTGCCGCCATAGAAATCGGGAAAGAGACATGCTGTTTGCCACTCACTGTCGTTGCTTTTGATAGCATAGACGTCGATGGTGGGATCAAACTCTCCGGGCGACAGAGGTTTGGTGCTGTCCAGGGTGTTGCTGGGACTGTCGGGGGGCGTCCCGATGCCCCCTCCGTCGCTCTCGCCCTCCTCCTCGCCCTCGTTGTCCTCGCTCTCCACCTCCTCCTGCTCAGCCCGTTCCACGTCATGGATACCCACCAGCAGACTGTAGTCCATCAGCTTCAGCTGTGCCAGGAACTGAGAGAAGAGGCATGGAGAGAGAGGAGAGGAGGCATGGAGAGAGAGGAGAGGAGGCATGGAGAGAGAGGAGAGGAGGCATGGGGAGAGAGGAGAGGAGGCATGGAGAGAGAGGAGAGGAGGCATGGGGAGAGAGGAGAGGAGGCATGGGGAGAGAGAGGAGAGGAGGCGTGGGGAGAGAGGAGAGGAGGCGTGGAGAGAGAGGAGAGGAGGCGTGGAGAGAGAGGAGAGGAGGCATGGAGAGAGAGGAGAGGAGGCATGGGGAGAGAGGAGAGGAGGCATGGAGAGAGAGGAGAGGAGGCATGGGGAGAGAGGAGAAGAGGCATGGGGAGAGAGGAGAGGAGGCATGGAGAGAGAGGAGAGGAGGCATGGAGAGAGAGGAGAGGAGGCATGGAGAGAGAGGAGAGGAGGCATGGAGAGAGGAGAAGAGGCATGGGGAGAGAGGAGAGGAGGCATGGAGAGAGAGGAGAGGAGGCATGGAGAGATAGGAGAAGAGGCATGGGGAGAGAGGAGAGGAGGCATGGGGAGAGAGGAGAGGAGGCATGGGGAGAGAGGAGGAGGCATGGAGAGAGAGGAGAGGAGGCATGGAGAGAGAGGAGAGGAGGCATGGAGAGAGAGGAGAGGAGGCATGGGGAGAGAGAGGAGAGGAGGCATGGGGAGAGAGAGGAGAGGAGGCATGGAGAGAGAGGAGAGGAGGCATGGGGAGAGAGGAGAGGAGGCATGGGGAGAGAGAGGAGAGGAGGCATGGAGAGAGAGGAGAGGAGGCATGGGGAGAGAGGAGAGGAGGCATGGAGAGAGAGAGGAGGCATGAAGAGAGAGGAGAGGCATGGAGAGAGAGGAGAAGAGGCATGGAGAGAGAGGAGAAGAGGCATGGGGAGAGAGGAGAGGAGGCATGGAGAGAGAGGAGAGGAGGCATGGGGAGAGAGAGGAGAGGAGGCATGGAGAGAGAGGAGAGGAGGCATGGAGAGAGAGGAGAGGAGGCATGGGGAGAGAGAGGAGAGGAGGCATGGAGAGAGAGGAGAGGAGGCATGGGGAGAGAGGAGAGGAGGCATGGGGAGAGAGGAGAGGAGGCATGGAGAGAGAGGAGAGGAGGCATGGACAGAGAGGAGAGGAGGCATGGAGAGAGAGAGGAGAGGAGGCATGGAGAGAGAGGAGAGGAGGCATGGGGAGAGAGAGGAGAGGAGGCATGGAGAGAGAGGAGAGGAGGCATGGGGAGAGAGAGGAGAGGAGGCATGGAGAGAGAGGAGAGGAGGCATGGAGAGAGAGGAGAAGAGGCATGGTGAGAGAGGAGAGGAGGCATGGGGAGAGGAGGCATGGAGAGAGAGGAGAGGAGGCATGGAGAGAGAGGAGAGGAGGCATGGGGAGAGAGAGGAGAGGAGGCATGGGGAGAGAGGAGTGGAGGCATGGGGAGAGAGGAGAAGAGGCATGGAGAGAGAGGAGAGGAGGCATGGAGAGAGAGGAGAGGAGGCATGGAGAGAGAGGAGAGGAGGCATGGGGAGAGAGAGGAGAGGAGGCATGGAGAGAGAGGAGAGGAGGCATGTGGAGAGAGAGGAGAGGAGGCATGGAGAGAGAGGAGAGGAGGCATGGGGAGAGAGGAGAGGAGGCATGGGGAGAGAGGAGAGGAGGCATGGGGAGAGAGAGGAGAGGAGGCATGGGGAGAGAGGAGAGGAGGCATGGGGAGAGAGGAGAAGAGGCATGGAGAGAGAGGAGAGGAGGCATGGAGAGAGAGGAGAGGAGGCATGGAGAGAGAGGAGAGGAGGCATGGAGAAAGAGGAGAGGAGGCATGGGGAGAGAGGAGAAGAGGCATGGGGAGAGAGGAGAGGAGGCATGGGGAGAGAGGAGAGGAGGCATGGGGAGAGAGGAGAGGAGGCATGGAGAGAGAGGAGAGGAGGCATGGGGAGAGAGGAGAGGAGGCATGGAGAGAGAGGAGAAGAGGCATGGAGAGAGAGGAGAGGAGGCATGGAGAGAGAGGAGATGAGGCATGGAGAGAGAGGAGATGAGGCATGGGGAGAGAGGAGAGGAGGCATGGGGAGAGAGGAGAAGAGGCATGGAGAGAGAGGAGAAGAGGCATGGGGAGAGAGGAGAAGAGGCATGGGGAGAGAGGAGAAGAGGCATGGAGAGAGAGGAGAAGAGGCATGGGGAGAGGAGATGAGGCATGGGGAGAGAGGAGAGGAGGCATGGGGAGATGGGAGAGGAGGCATTGGGAGGGTAGGATGAGGAGGAAAGAGAGGAGTGGGAAGAGGAGAGGGGAACAGAGGGTTGAAAGGGTGGGTGCAGAGAGAGTGGAAGGTTTCATACAGGGAGAAGGGGAGAAGATGAGTGAGGGGAGGTGTTGGAGAAAATATAAGTTCCATTGGCAGCTTTTCAAGAAACATTCCAACAAGATTCCCTACATCTAAATATTTCTAAATTTCTCTCTATATAGACAGTTTCACCAGAATTATGTTGCTAGGGAACAGTTTCCTGTCAGTTATTGTATTAGCAAATACTGCAACAGGAAGTAAGGCTAGGGCCAACTTGGAATGTTGTCAAGTTGATAGCATTTGTTTGATGCACAGCTACTGACAGCACCGTAGAGTGGATACATGTTTAAAACCTCTAATATTGCTGATGTTAGTGTCATACTCTAACCCACTGACCTAACAGAAGGCCAACATTTTCACCCCTATCACATTCTTACCTCCACATCTTTCCTGAGCTTCTCCAGGAACATCTTCTTGTTCTCGTCATCGATATGGATCTTCTGCCCATCATTGATGAAGTCATTGTCCTTGTAGGTGGGCAGCTCCTTGGCCTGCCCATTAGCAATGGAGATTAGCAACCAGATAAATAACAATGTAATGGTCAAACCAGAAGACATAACTGTTCAAACCTGCAGCATGGTAGACTGCAGACCTGGGCAAAAATGTACTTCTTGATATGTGATTGTGCTTAAATCAACTTTCCCCAATTTCCTGTTTGGGAAATGTGAAAGTATCCATCAATCAAATCATCCAAATAATATCACATTATAAATCAATAAGCGTGCAAGCAGCATTTCCTTTGAATCTATGGGATTTACAGAGTTTGAACCATTCAAAAATATATTTGAAAATGGTTCCAAATATTGCCAAATATTTAACTTAAAGTCCCTGGAAACCAGAAATATTTTATTATTATTTAGCATTTTGAGTTCATCACATCACAGGAACCTATGTTAATAAGCCACCAGCCAAATTTGAACGATGATAAACGTCGCAAAGTATATAAATTTAGGTTTGACAGTCATGGCAAAAGTCATGAGAATCAATTACATTTTAGAGTGTATTTTCTCCCGCGGACTGTGTGGGCGTGTCCCGTCTGCAGCAGGTATTTTCCTCTCTCTCTCTCTCTCTCGGAGGAGACTGCTTGGAGGAGACCTCTCTCTCCGTTAACGGAGAGCAAGAGAGAGAGAGAGAAGGAAAGAGAGATGGTGTGTGTGTGTGTGTGTGTTTGCGCGTTGCTCGGCGAACACACTCGCCGCTGCGCTGCGAGTGCACAGCGCTACTGTGTGTGTGTCAGTGTGTGTGTGCGTGCGTGCATGCGTGTGATTCGATTAAATCGTATGACGTGATAAGCTCCTGCATTTTAGCACCGCGCGCACTGCTCTCTTCAATGAGGAAATGGAAATCCAGACCTTGTAGAAAAGTGGCGATTTTAAGGCTTTGGGTTGAAAGTAATGTATCATAATTTCTGAGGCACACAATTACTAACATAAGACCCTAAATAACATAGTTAGAACGTTTTTGTGGATTTTGGTTTCCAGGGACTTTAATTATATATATATATATATATATATATATATATATATATATATATATATATACTGTATATATATATATATCCCCCCCCCCTTTTCTTTTATTGCCCAGGACTAGTAGATAGCATACAGACATCTTCTTTTGCCACTAACAGAACTGAGGGGTATTTCAAAAAGCACGATGAGAGCAGATTCAAAATCATACAAATGATCCACAACATCAACAGGATGTTTGAATATTTATTTCAGCCATGGCAGACTAGACTAGCTGTTGCTGCATGTTGAAACACCCCACAGGCCAGACATGAGGCTCTGAACCTGTGGTTTATTAAGACACACCTGTCTCTGCTTCAGCCAAGGAGTCGGCTTACAAAGCAGAGCTAGACTGTCCAAACCAAGGCTCACCTCTCTTGAACTGTTGAACGCATGCTGCATGCTCGCATTAGGGTACAGATTCACCTGATGATGCATCATTTTCACCTTCCCATCTTTTCCCTAATTGTTTACAATGGAAAGTATTTACTTTGGAGCACAGCATCAAACATTGGGAACTGAACGGGAGTTCAAAGTAGACATTTTTAAATGCATCTGGTGGATCTATACGCTTTGTCTCATGAAGAAGAGGACGTTCAACTGAAGGCCATGAAATGTCCTCGTTAACACTGGGCTGGACTCCAAAAAGCATCAATTATTGTCGCTTTTGAAAGTGTCTCTCGACAGATATGACGTTAGAAAGAGACAGAAAAAAAGTGTCAAGAGACAGTTTCAAAAGTGTCGCACGATGAAGCATAAATTAAGCTTTAAAGTCGAGCTGAAATGAAAAATGACTATTGTAGATCACATCCCTGGTCATAGAGTGCACCTATTTAACAATGTATGGGGAAAAGAAGTCACAAAAATCTAATTTCTTTGCTTTTTCACATCAGAATTCAACCATGTTGTCTTTATTCATAACAAAATCAACAGTGTGCTTACGTCAGCTAGCCTAGTACTATCAAATTTCAACCAATAATATCATGACATGACAGCTGTCAATCAATCTTCATGGCTACATGGGCAAACTTTGCTAACTCATAAATGTTAATATACTTAGCCAATAAGCCTGTAACATAAAAAAATTAATGAACAGTAATGTCCTAATTTAATGTAGATGCCAACGACATGTAATTGGCTCATTAACTCCCATTCCAGGAATATTGCCATTTACTGCAGCTCGTGGCCTGCTTCAAGACCGGCAGCCCTGTCCCTCGGCTAGGAGGAGGCTCTGGTGCTGGGCGCAGTGAGCCAGCCAGCGAGCAGGCAGTCCACGGTCCTGTATTCACATTATATTGTGTTTGTACATAGACTGTTATTGAAATGTCACCGGTAGGTTTCAGATTTGTCTGGTAAAATACACTATTTAGCGGACTGCTGTCTCCAATCTCCCTATGCTCAGCGGCACTGCAGGACAGGGCAGGGCACTCGACTCGCATTCAGTCAGTCCCTCGTCCCTGACTTTTCAACGGTCAAATCAAAGTCCTCCAAACGATATGTCCCGCCTCTCTACCCTGTCTCACTTGAAATATGTCACGATAAGGAAGTCACAGACTGTGCAGATGGTATTTCAGCTTGACTTTAAAGAAACAATGCTTTTGGGAAGCCAGATCATGGTTTGCATTAAGCGGACATTACACTGTTGTACAGCCTGAGTATCTTTGTGCCAGATACCCACTTCATTCAGCCTACAAGCAGAATGAAGGATTTTCCTATTGACGTTTCTTGCTACTGGGATAAATGTTCTTCGAATCCAGGTTGCTGTAATACTGCCAACAGCCTGTGGGAGGCAGATGTGTTATGTGAAGGACGGGGCTTTAATACTAAGGAAATCGAGAGCAGGAGATGAGGTAACGGGGCAGCAGCAGCAGCTTAGCTACTACAGTGTTTCTATGGCAGCAGGAGAAGAGCAGCAACAACACAATAACAGCACTCTGTAACACTAGAATGAGCCCAGACTACACACACTGACACACACATACATAATACACACTTTCACACAGACAGACAGGCACAGGGATATAACACACAAAGATAGGACCGTTGAGCACATATATATATATGCAGACATAGACCTCCAATTTGCTGAAATTATGAGATGTGCAACTTGCTAGACTGAATGTGGATGAAACATAAAAGTAAATGGGAAACACAACGCAAGGCTGACCGGAGAGTGAACTCAACCTGAAGGCATTTTACAGCTCTATCAGCTAAACTGACACCCTGAATTTCCAGTACATCTTCCTGACTCTTACATTCATCCATCTTCATATGCATCGACTCCTATCTGCCCTTTTCCGTGCCATGCATTCTCAGGCTTCCTACCCATTCACTCAGTCTTACATTTTCGTTTCAGGCAGGTATAGTGTTCTATCAGTTGGCCTGTCATTGATTGTCTCTGTTACACTGACTGACTGCATTGAAATGTGTCTTGATCCCTGAACGGTGCACTAAATTGAGGTAGGTAGAAAAACGGAGAGAGAGAGAGAAAAAGAATAGGAAGAAAGAGTGGGGCAGAGATGAGCCTGGTGAAGCTGCTGTGTGACATGCATTTTCCCCCTGACATCAAAAAGTGCATCTCCAGTCGTCACTCTCCAGTCGGCTGGTGGAGAATGGACCGTGGATTTTGACAACCTGTCTCGAGAGGAGAAATGCTACGGCTCTGCTTAGGACTGCTGATGTAACTGAGGCATCTCGGTACCATTTTATCTAAATTATACATCACTTGAAGTTTGGAACTGTATATCTGGCTGAGTGAAACTTTCACAAGAAGGTGCAACATCTGTGTTATGCTGTTTGCAATGAATCATAGCAGAATTTGTCCCGAACCATTTTAGAACAACCACGAAACACAGTCACTGTCTTTTAATACCTTATTTAGTGGAAAGTAAATGGCTTTTCTCAATGGGCTGTTTAAAGTCTGACTTAAAATACTAATGGAAAATACATACTTCTTGGAATAGCATTTTTGAAATGGATAAGTGTTAAATGCAACTTGTTGGGCACTTCAACATGCACTGCAAAATGAATTGAGCACAACAGGTTTTACAAATACTACTTTTGATGTTTGATCTGGTTTGGCACGGGTTTCACTCAGCTTCGTTCCGTCACGGTGGCTTTACCAATTAGCTGAGTCGATACTGAATTAGAGAGTTTCAAACACAAAAAATAGTGAAAGAGTCTCTAGCTGGGTTTCCATCCAAAGGTATCGCAACTTTTAATCGAATTTTCAGAAAGTCGGCAAAAGAAAATGCGATATTACGCATGTTTCCACCCACTACCGTTATGCGTAATATCAGGAATGGTGAAGAGGAGGGGCAATTCATTGACGTGATTAAAACATGGCCAGACACCAGTCAAACCCTGTTCTCTGAATAAATGTGAAGTAAAGAGAAAACATCCTAGCCTGATATTTAGACTGTAGTGGAGGAAATCATGATGGGAAGATGGGGGGACGGAGAGCGTAGGCTAATGCTGTCCACCTCTGCTAACGTTACACGTGTGTGCCGTTGTCTTGCTATAAAAAACATCACATATTCATTTAACGGTTCTTGATTATACAGAGGTACGTAAAATGTATTACCAGACGCCACTCTTCAATTCGGCATATGTATAATCATGGAGAGGTTTACTGTAAGTGAATAAAATGTCAATTCTGGATGTGAGTCGCCCGTTATCCTGCTGTCTTCCTCTGTTAAAACTGCATGTTTTTCAATTGAGTTTGGTTACAGATTCGCTAAAGCTGTTTCCACTGCACTTATCGCATTTCCTTTTATCGATACACCCTACTTTTCCGCCTCCCTCAAGTGTGAAAACTTTTTTGCGATATTTGGAGGTTTTACTGAATTTTCTGGTGTTTCCACTCAGGATTTTAATGTGCAATTTGAAATTTTACATAAAAACAGGTGGATGGAAACCCAACTTATGTTGCCAGGGTATAAATGTGAGGCTTGTGTGCGTCAACATATGATGGATAATGTCTGTGTGTGTGTGTGTGTGTGTGTGTGTGTGTGTGTGCGTGTGCGTGTGCGTGCGCATGTGTGTGTGAAGTCCAGATAAAAGTGTGTGAAGTCCAGATAAAGAGTACAAATTAATTAAAAACAGCATGTGCCATGGACGTGGATCACATTAACTGTGAAAAATAGTATGGGTTGTACCTTGAAAGTTTTGTCAAATGTTCTCCATTTTAAAGACCAAACTATTGGCAAGTGAACACTAGCAGGGTAGTATCTGAAACCCTTAAGGCTGTCACGCACCACATATCATTTTTTGGACATGATGAGCAATATCTCTCAAAACAGGAAACGGTGAGATCCCTGGTGAAGAAATATATTTTAATTTCCTGGTAAGAACAAGTCATCATTTAACCAGTGAAGCCTTGTTGCCCATCAGCACTGCATTGTCCAAAAAATGGTAGTGTCATTTAAATTACAGCCATACTCACCTACAGATGATTAACAATCCTGGCGTACTCCTCATAAAACACATAATGCTGAATTTTTAGAAGGTTTAGTCAATTATAAGATACTAACCTTTTAGTCACGCTGCCTTTGGGCTGGAGTCCCTGTGCATTCACCCCAAAGGAAAACAACAACTAACTTATCTCTCAGCCTCGCCTTTAACTGTTTGTCCTTACTCTTAGCAAAGCAAACTGCTTGTTGACTGCCAAATAAATATTGTATAAGAAAACAAAGTGTGCTGCTCCAGTGGAGCACTAGTCCAGGCATTTTCACCACAACATTTGGGTCAACCTCTCACTCATTGCAACAAAAACAAACTCAATGGATTTTGTGTCCTCAATATGTTCTAAATGAGAGAAAAAAGTCGACACGCACAGGGAGCGAATCTTGACACTCGTCATTTGACGCCCCTATAGCGCACTGCAAGCATCAGATCTGAAATGTATACACGACCACAGAATGACAGAACCATCACTATTTGGGGGAAAAGGCCACTAATTTATATGTAATTAGGCACAATTGACCGATTAAAAAAAAGTTGTTATACCGTAGTTTTGAGCCCCTGTCATAAGCCTCTTCTAAACATGAACTGCAGGTTATAACCGTAGAATCAGGTCCGACTATTCGCCGCAGTTACCCTGCTAGACTCAATAAACCGCTTAATCACTTTCTAAACATGGGGAGAAGCTCCAGCGCGGTTTGGAGCACAGTGCTGCTGCCTACTGCAGAGGAAAGGTAGGCTACAAAATAGGCTACAATTCTCTCCTCTGGATCAATATGTTTCGAATGCATTTATTCCTCTAGTATTCTTCTCAGAGAGCGACTTTGCAGTGGGAAATATAGCTTTTTGTTCGGCACGTCATTCTGGGCAAGCTTGGGATAGAGGCTGTTGGATCATCCTGTCTGTCGGTCTGCCGTGCAGAGGGGGAGAGAGAAAAGGCAGCACTGCGGGGGGAAATGATGCAATTCTGTCCAAACGTATTCAAATTTCATCATGACATCCAGGGATAGGCTATGTTTTGCTAGCCGATGTGTTTAGAACATTATTCTCACATTGTAGTCTTGCTAGTGTAGCGTATTAATGCCTGCTGTATCTAAACTGCCATGAGATTTGTTTGAGGAGCACTACTTATCGAGACAGAGACGGGGATGGAAGTGGGCAGAGAGGGAGGGGGGAGGGGCTCAGAGGCTTTGGTCGCTGCTGGAACCTCATTTGACGATCGAAAATTTAAACAGGTTCAGAGTACGGGCGTCAAGGCAGTTTGATGCGCATCAGAACACTCTTGGTGCGTGTTCGGCCGTTTAAAACAATTGGTGGGCTTCCAAAAGCTGGGATCTGACGCTCCCTGTGCGTGTGGGGCTTTAGTCAAGCTGAAATGAAAAATGATTGTATTCAGTGCACCTATTTAACAATGTATGCAAAAGAAAATCACAAAAATCTAATTTCTTTAGTTTTTCACGGTTTTTTTCACATCAAAAGTTCATTTTTCAGGATTTCATTCAGAACTGTAATCTACAGTATGCTGACGTCAGTCAGTAGTACTATCACATTTCTACCGCTTTCAACCAATCATATCACGACATGACAGCTGTCAATCAATCTTCATTGCTAGAAGAAAATTCTGAGCAGGCAAGATGGCTGCCTAGTGTCTAAATGGGCAGACTTTGCTAGCCCATAAATGTTACTATATTTGGCCAATAAGTATGTAACATACAAAACAAACAAACGGCAATGTCTTAATTTTATGTCGAACAAACGGTAATGTCTTCATTTAATGTAGAATGCAAAGACGTAACTGGCTCGTTAACTCGCATTCCATGAATATCGTTATTTACCATGGCTCTTACCACGGCCCCTCGGCCATTTCAAGGCGGGCAGCAGCAATCTAAAGCACAAATTATGCTCGAGCAAAATCGCCGGTGGTGACTGCGCCGAGGGGGTTGCCGCAGCTGGGCGTCCTATCGGCGCAGCTCGGCGGAGGGGGCGTGCAGCTCCTCGAAAATGTGACTCTGCGGCGTCAACTCCTTGTTGTGAGGAATGAGGAAATGCCATTTCCTCATTTAACAGTGCTTGTCCCTCATCTAGCAAAGCCTTCTGCAGGCTCACCGGAATGAGTTTTGAAATGTAGGGACAATAAAATGTCCCCCCACCGACATGATTGCAAGTTCTTGGTAAACGACACGATAACGTTTTGGACGTGTACCGCAGCCAACGCGCTGAGTAACGTTCGAGTATGCACAGTCTCGCTGTCACTGCCATTCGGCGACAGGGCGCCAAGTCGAGGTTGCGCAGAACCATGCCGGGCGCTTAAAACAAAAACAACAAAACGACCAAAACAGACACTACAGGTGAATAGGGCAAAATTCTTAATAGATATCACCATAAAACTTCCCCAGTTGATTACTTACATTAAGGCAATTATTTCTGAAGTTTTCTGAAATCATAATGTTTAATTGTGCAAAAGAGGCATAAATCAGCACTAATTTGCATACATTTCCAGAACAGAAATCTGAACATTGGCTAAAGCCAGGTTCAAAATTCTTGTTTCATTTGGTTGACATATTATATATTATATATATTATATTTTTGGGAAAAATAAGTTATATATATCAGACTATGAATGATATATGAACAAACCCCGTTGTTATAACCTTTTTTCACCTGTACTGTCTGTTTTGGTAGGATCATATTTAGGTGATTTTCAAAACTTTCCCCTCATTTCCTTAACTTTTATTTATCGCATTGAGTACAAAAAATCCATTGAGTTTGGTTTTGTTGCAATTAGTGAGAGGTTGACCCACATTATTACTGGACAGTACTACACAGGACATAAAGTCAGGCAACCTAGTTTACTCTATATCTATACTCCGATGCTTTAACGGACAGGTCCACTGCACCTTAGGCTACACGGAGTCTTGCTCGACTCTCCAGTAACTGGTGATGTGTGGTCAATTTTTTATATTTTATATTTTTTTATGTATTTTTACCCCTGTCCCCACCAGTCCACTGATCCAGAAGTTCATCATGACAAAGAGCCTTGGGGCTCCAGACATTTTCTGGAATAAATGTGTTGGAGCTGTTCAGTATAAGAAATTCATGTCTATTAAACGATTTTTAAACCAATACCCATTAAAAAGTGACAGCAAGCAAGTAATGTCTTTTTTCCTGATCAGCGTGTCCCTAATGCACAACAGTGTCAGACTGTGTTTGTTCAGCTCAGAATGATTTGTTAGTGGGACTCTACTACTTCAGATGTGTTCAGCTGTGGTAACTGTCCTTTGATAGGGATGACGACAAAAAAAAACTAAGCAAGGAAGTTCTGACTGACCTTTCCAACAATGCAGGAGTAATGTACTCTACCTCGCTTCCCATCTCTGGATTGCTGAGGTTTTGTTTTGACCACTCAGTTTGACCTTGTCATTTGTCTTCTCACCTGTTGCTCTCCAATGATTCGGATACATGATGCTGCTGTCGAGCGACTGATGGGAACAAGAATGTCTGGCAAAACTCAAATTGGACTGGCTGATAGAAGAACGAAGGACGACTGCAGACAGGGATGCAAACTCATGGAGAGTGAAAAAGGTGATAGATAGCAGGGCAGGAACAAAACCACTCAGAAATCATTCACTTAAATGCCCTATTTTGGGATCCGAAAGGTGACTAGTTTGCATCCCTGTGCAGATGAGATGAACAGTGTGTGCAAAACGTGTCTTTTAAATCACATTGTCAAGCTTGGAGAAGACGAGAGGGGGGGGGGGGGAAACGCACCGCTGTACAAATAATAATAATAATAAAATAATAATAAGATTGGTTAAATAGATCATGCCTGGTATATGAGCCCTGGTTCTCTTACATCTCTTACGTGTTTCATGGCGCAGTAAAAGCGCGTGGCAATCCGCAGTGTTTGCAGCCTTTGCTGAACGTTACCAGATTTGGGCCGCGGGGGCACATCCTCTGGCGGGCGCGGCTGCTAGAAAGGGGGGAACGAGGGAGGGACGGTGGGGGGTCGAGGAGAGGAGAGAAGAAGGGAGAGAGGAAGGGAGAAAGGAAGTAGGAAGTAAAGGCAAAGTGTTTAAGAAAAATACAGTACACCATTTTTTTTTTCAGATTGGCCGAGGGCTGGAAAGAGCATCAGCGAGAAGAAGACGACTGTTCTAGTGGTTTCCTCCGGGTGGGCCAAGATGGTCGTATCTCAACAGACGGAGACCAAATCCTGCACAAAGTCTGCTCCAGCCAATGACAATGTAAGTAAGTGCGTATATGTGAGTGTAGTCTGCCTACACTGTATTCTGTCTATTGTGCAAGGTTCCTGGCATGAAAGTCTGGCAGAGAAAGCAAGCAGTCTGGCAGAGCTCCTACGAGGAGGCTAGGAGCGGGGACTACGTAGTACTGTCAACTCATTTACACTCTATCAACCTGCATTCAACTACAATTGCATGTCAAGTACATTAATAGTTGTCGACGCTGGAAAAGGTGGAGTAGTGGATAGTAAACTCGTATCAGGGCAGTTCACACAGTCACACCGGCACAGTAAAGCCATGTACCCCCAGTGGAGAGGCCAGCCGGTGCGGGCGTGAAGAGCGAGAGGAGAGTCAACAAAAACAACAGAAGCAGAGAGGTGCTGAGCCAAAAACCTGCTACAGACACAGGTGCTACTCCACAAAGCAAGGGGCCGCTAGCTGTTTACTAAACATACAAACTCTGCTTTTTCCAGGTCCCACAAACAAATACTGCTGCAGTAGCGTGAAATACCTACCTACACCCCCGTTTGTGGGTCAGGGCCCGATATGGGTCATGGACGGTTCTTTTGGTAGGTAATAATCACATGACAAAAGAAGTAGTATGATTTAATGGGCCTGGGTGATAGTACCAGATGTATTCAATTTGGGTCCTAGTTATGAAAATTTAAGAAAATATTAGCCAGCAAACCCTCTGACAACCACTCTGCTTTATGAAATGCTGCACATAGAGCCAATCACAGAGCCGGCTTCTGCCATGTGCTAGCTGCACACGAAGACAGCAGCTACAAGAACCCCCCAAACTATGTTTGAATAATAATAAAGAAAAATACATGTTGCATGTGAGTAGAACATGACAAGTCCACAGCATGCGATGAGGTTGGTGTCCACACACATCGGGATGTGTTAGAAGTGATGTCTTCAGAAGGGATGCAGAAAAAGACGATGCACCATGCAGAGGCATGCAAGCAGGGAGTCAGTCATGCAGCCAGCAGAGAACCCTGCTTGTCGTTTGTGTGTCTGAAGCAGTTTGAACACACATACCTTGACAAAACACACTTGTTCTCTTTCGTGGGGCACAGAGTAAACCTACCCTCTTCTGTTCATTCTCATTTGAAAGCACAGTGTGTGAGAGATGCCACAAACCTAGTAGCTCTGAGTCACAATGTCATATTACAGTACAATTAAATACACCACAAACGTATTCTGTGAAAAGGGAACACATCCATTCACAAGCATTAATAGCTTGAAGCATAGGCAGTGGATAACTGCATGCTAATTTAGCCATCTCAGTATGTGTGTGGGTAATATGAAGGTACTGTTGCATGTGGGGAAGCCAGCATGCCACTTGCCAGTTCATCGTCTTTGATGCCTGAGCCCCTAGCTGTGTCGCTGAGATTGTGTCTGCAAGTTGTGCCCGTGTGTCTGTGTGTGCACACACGCGTCTATGCAGGGCGTCGGCATGACACACAGTGTGAGGCCTGGCCATCAGTGGCGGTTACTGTGTAATGCTCTTGATCACTAGCTTCAGTTCTTTCTATAAAAGGCATAAAACTAGCACAGAAATCACCACAGAAACCTTGGTTAGAGTGAGTTGGTCAGTGGGAGTTTGCTTCACTAGTCTACACTATAATGCCAGTAGTGTCTGTCTGTCTGTCCTTCGCGTATCTCGAGAACCGTTGGTCGGATCGACTTCAAACCTGGGGAGTGCACTAAGGGGGACCTGACAGAGAGTGCAGTGCCGGATTTCATGCAATTCGACATAGCGCCACCTACTGGCAACACAAAAAGCGGGTTATCTCGAGAACCTTTCGTCCGATCGTCTTCAAACTAGGGGAGCACGCGGCTGGGAACCCGACGTAGTGCAGTGTCAAATCTCGTGCAATTCGACATTGCACCACCAACTGGCAACATGAAAAGCGGTTTATCTCAAAAACCGTTTGTCCGATTCATTCCAAACTTGGGGAGTGCACTGCTCAGAATCCCACAAATGCAATTTGGACACAGCCATTGTTATAGCACCACCTACTGGCAAGTGGCAACACAAAAAGCGGTTTATCTTGAGAACTGTTCTTCTGATCGACCTCAAACTTGGCGGCTGCGCTGCTGGGAACCCGAGAAATTGCAGTGTTGAATTTTGTGCAATTCGACCAATAAGATCACAGCTTTCACATATCTCCAGGACTGTCCATCCGATGGACTTCGAACACGGGAATGGGCAATGCACTAATTCACATAATGTCAGCCTGGCAGTTTATCCCGTTTCTAGTTCATCTCCATTGTTAGTCTGTAAATAGTGTTTCACACACGGCGGACCTGCACACAGACAGAGGTCGCACTAGGCTCGTGCGTGTGTTAAACCCTCAGTTGTTTCGTTTCTCCACTCAACTCTCTATTTGAACCACAATGATGTTTTCCTTCTCCTTCCATTTAGGCTATATTTAGTTTGGGGATTCCCTGAAGTCTTCATGCCCCACTGATTGAAGCCCCTAGATTAAGCCCCAGTGGAAAGTTCAGACCCTTCAGGGTCAAACCGTGGCACTGCTCATATACAAGGACTATAGTAATGGTCTGACAAACATTCACAGACAGACATGTGGACACACACAGACACACAATCACATTGGAGAAGTGATTCAGCCGTTTTCCATACTGCTGAGCTGACAGAGCAGACATATAGTGTTTCAAAGTCAGTGTGTGTGTGTGTGTGTGTGTGTGTGTGTGTGTGTGTGTGTGTGTGTGTGTGTGTGCGCTTGTGTGTGTGTCCGTGCGTGTTTTCAGGGACGCTGTCTGCAGCTTCCATCACTGAGGCCTTGTGAAGAGATGTTGCTTCACTGAGGAACTGTTGTGATCCTCCAGTGACTTCTTGGTCCTTGTCCCTATGCTGTATTTCCTATGCTATATTTGCACCCAATTGTTTTGACAGGTGAAATAATCTAGGGATGCTCCGATCAGGATTTTTGCGGCCGATCACGATCACCGAAATCAGTATCTGCCGATCCCGATATCGCCGATCACCGATCACAGTGTTGATTGAACACCGTTTATATTATTGCATGTTTTTGTAGATTGTGTACATTGTGTAGATTACAATTATTATGCTTATTATTATTACTATGCTAAGGAAGGTAGGTGACCATAATTCATTTCAATGTCCGCTCTCGAAATCGCTGTGCGTTCTCAAGAGCTATTCAGTTGGTTCTAGGGATGTCGAAAATCATAATTTTTCTTGACCGACAACCGACACTCATTAGCCGACAACTGTCGGTTAACCGAGAAGATTAAAATGCGCTATTTGACTGTCTGTGCCCCATTAAACAATTACCACAACAAATGCTTGATTTTTTTCATTAGAAAGCGTTTATTTTTTACATCTACAAGCAGAAAAAAACAAGTTGAAGCCTCCAGCCATCTAAACAAAAACATTCCTCCGATAGGCTATACTTTAGAGCTGCACGCATTGCATATTATAGGCACGTCAATTGACACGCAGCTGCCCGGTGAAGTAGTGTTTGAGCGGACGACAGCCCAGGCTGCAGGGCGCACTGACAAAGTGCGCAGCATCACTACTACAGTATCTTCTCCTTTTAGCAATATTCTCACTAATCCCACAGTGGTTTACCTGCTTTTGGTCTCACCCCTTATTCCTCTCTCTTCACACACGCGACGAGGGCTCCACATTATGAAGACGAGTCACACGCAGCTGTCTGTAGCCGCTTTCACACCGGCCTTGAAAGTGTCAATGAATACAGTCTACAAACAATCCGTCTCTGTCCCGTTCTGAAACAATTTCTCCGAACTGCGATGTGTTGGACAGTAAAGACTAACGTTAATTGTTACTTTTCAATCGTCAATTAGACCGCTTCATGTCTGCATCTTTAGGACAGTAATGTGCACGTTTTATATTCCATCATGTTTGACTCCAGACTCTCTCTCTCTCTCTCTCTCTCTCTCTCTCTCTCTCTCTCTCTCTCTCTCTCTCTCTCTCTCTCTCTCTCTCTCTCTCTCTCTCTCTCTCTCTCTCTCTCTCTCTCTCTCTCTCTCTCTCTCTCTCTGCATGTGTTTAGGAGACGTAATTTTTTTTTTTTACGGTTTAACTGATAGTAAACACTATCAGTTAAACACGGTTA
The DNA here is from genome assembly GCF_964638095.1 of Poromitra crassiceps. NCBI lineage: Eukaryota > Metazoa > Chordata > Actinopteri > Beryciformes > Melamphaidae > Poromitra > Poromitra crassiceps. The sequence goes on from NC_139624.1 coordinate 75,778,847, forward strand.
AACGGTTATCGGTCGACATCCCTAGTTGGTTCATGAAATCGCTGGGCTGCGTGCCCTCCAGTGTTGCTCCTGGCCAATCCCGGCGCCACAGGGCGTGGTTATTGCTTATCCTATGTGGGGTTAGAAATCACGCACCACGGCAATGGTAAACAATAGCCATGTGCTAAACGTCGATGGGATGCCTTGCATTCTTGATCCATATATGGTGAATGATGTCACCAGAACCTCAAACAGGAATGGAAGAGAATACGCGCTCGATGAGGCCAATTCTGTCTTGATCGAAAGCTAAAGCTAGCATTAGCCTAGTAGGCTACATGAGGGCAAGTGCCAGACATGTAATGTGACTCCAAAAGCATGGAGGTTTATTATCTGGAGTCCTGGTCACTGCAACGATCGCACAGAGGACAGCAGCAGAAACAGTAAGTTTGTCTCCCCAATGCGAGACTCGCTGCTTCAATATAGTCAATATAGCGATGTGAAATGTGGATCTATAAATAGTAGGAAATAATTTGCACGGATGGTTCATGTATACATGTGGATTAGGATGGCATAAATTGATATCGGCACCCGATCAATCGGAGCATCCCTAAAATAATCAGATTAGAAATTAATTATATTCTAACAGGAAGCACAGCAAACTCTCACCGTCAATGATGTAACTCTTTTTAGACAGATGGCACTTGCCAAGACATTCAATGACACTCGACGGCCAAAGACTCAATACAGCCCATCTCTTGCAGCCAACTGCGACACTGGATACATTTCCAGCAGCAATATCCTACACACATCATCTCTTTCTCACACATACACACACCCCACGCTGTCAGACATACATCCTTGCTGGTATGTGGAAAACACACCACACACAGGGCTACTCCAAATTAAGTGACAACATTTGATAAAAACAACAACAACTTGAAGACACACACCCACACACTTTAACCCTCAATCTCTCACACACAGACAGCAAGCAGGGGAAGTGATGGTACTGCAAAAGCGGGGATAGGGGGAATGAAGCAAACTAAAGAGACACAAACAGCATGCAGGGGCTGGAGAGGGATGGGGAGAAGAGGGGTACACTAGGTGCTAACTGAACTGAAGAAGATGGATATCTGCCATTGTCATCCGCACCCAAAGGCAAACAAAAACAGACACCAAAGTTGTGTTAGTCGGGCCATTTGGGTGATGACAGTAGGCCTGCAATTGTCAGAAGCTGTGTTGGTTATTGAAACCAGGGAAAACGCGGTCTCTCATTCGCTCGTACTCAACATGGCTTTCAATGGACGTGGATTGGCTACTAGTTCATTCCGAATCATTGACTATGTCAGTAGATGCTTATCAGTGCTTAGTTTACTTGTAAAACACCAGAGTGAAATGAGATGTTTAGTGCATGTGTGTGTGTGAGAGTTTGTTAAAGTTTGAAGTTGAGGTAAAGTGGTCCTGATGAAAGTCCTAAAGACTGTGCTGAAGTTTGAAGGTGTGTTTGTGTGTGTGTGTGTGTGTGTGTGTGTGTGTGTGTGTATGTATGTATGTAATCCAGGTTATGACAGGTGACTGTACCTTCTCCTTGTCGCTGGCCTCTCTTGCCACAGTGGAACCCTAGAGCAAAGAAAGAAAGAAAGAAAGAAAATTACTCTCCAATTCTCAAGTGTCACTACTGGCACTGGGAGGCCTAGTCTTATTCCTCTCCAACTTCCTTATCTCGCCTCTTTCCTTCCATCCTTTGTCACATGATACCAGTTTCCAGCTGCAGCTACTTTCTGGCATCCATGTTGTGCCCCTCTTTGTATGCTTCATCACATTTACGCTGCTATGGACATCAGCCAGTAAGCCTAAGCCCGTGGCCACACTGACCTGTCAGAAAATGGACAGAGTTATAAAATGGATAGATGTATGTCCGTTGCATGTACAAGTAACCTACTTGTACAGCAGGTGGTGGTAAGCACCTTGAAGGTGTCAGCGACCCGCCTATATGTTATGTGGTCTCTCCTGTTTCTAAATATATCTGAACCGTTTGGTTTGACGAAGTAAAACTATTTTTATAAGCATTTTACGAAATGTCTATGGGAAAATAAATGGCGGATGAAAATCTCTGGTACAGTGCTGAAGCAGGAAGTGACGTTCCACTTTGGCTCTCTATATGAAAAAACAGGGACAACAATGCTTGAACAGGGGGTGCTGTAGTGCAACTATGGATTAGGTTTAAATCCTTTTCCATGCTTATTCTGCTCCCTTCCTGATCAGCTCTGCTTTCCTTGCCTCCATTTGTTCACTTCATCCCCACTTGCCCCCCTACCTTGAGGTCGTATTTTTTGAAGACAGAAAGGCGGTGGGAGAAGACGTTGCGCGTAACAATCATGTAGGTCTCATCTCCATCCACTGTGAGGCGGTACATTCCCAGAAACTGAGGCAGCAGCGTGTTGCCATGGCACTCCACGATGAACTACGGAACAAGAGCAACAAATATCAATTTATTGTGCCTTCGTAATGAGAGAGGATGCTTATTGCCTTGTGTGTGTGTTAGAGGGAGAGAGAGAATGTGACAAAGGGAGAGAGAAATTCCCTGCTGTACCGGTCATTGCTCCACCTCGTCTCAACACCAGACCCATGAGAGTTCTTACGCTGATTCACTACATTACTGCATGTTGCCAATCTCTCTCTGGGTCTGGGACACTGCCCACTCCAAATTTCTGATGGAATCCTGGCTAGTGATTGGTGGGTTCGGAATCCTGAACCCACCAATCAGTAACGACTTTAGCGATCAGGCCCGCCCACTCAACCTGACTCGTGAAGATGAACCACTCTCTTTTTGGTGCTACGACCTGTCAGTCATTTATGTAGTATGTGGAGCGCAGCGATTCAATGTAATATTTGAGTCTGGGGAGAGACTAACTTTCACCTGACAGCGAGGAATTTCACCAGCAAGACGTCGCGCATGAGAGGATCAAGCTATTCCTCCCAGTCCCCCTCCCCCCGAACAGGTGCCCTGACTGACCAGAGGAGGCACTGTTGCAGCAACGAGGACTCATACCCCACCGACTTCCCACCCGCAGAGACAGCCAATTGTGTCTGTAGGAACGTCTGACCAAGCCGGAAGTACTGCTGGAATTGAACCCGGATCTCCGCGGCAGTAGGTGAGTGCTTTTCCCTCTACAGTCTACGCACTACCTAGATGACCCCAGGTGAGAGACATTTCTATAAACACAGTACACTTTGTAACTCACTAATGCTGTGGAATCAACTGTTACGTGATTCATAAATAGACAAAGCTTGAATCTCTATGTATTCTGTGTCGAGAGAAGCTGTGATTACCTGGTGGTACTTCTTGAGGATGTTGTGCATCTCGGCCACATCCTCACTGCTGATGGTCTTGACGACGTAGCGTTTGTCATACGAGGTGTGGAAGCGGGCCCCGCTCCGTCCCTGGGCCTCGCTGATCAAGGGAGCACTGCGTGTCAGAGAGTTCTGCAAACAGACAGCAGAAACAGACTTATCATGGTGTATACTCTGTGATAAGAGTTATCCCTTTGTCAAATCCCAATCACGATGTCAGCACGTGCGATTACATAACCGCAAAAGGGTGCGATTATTTAAAAAAAGAATCAGTTTGTGTGTGCCTCGTCTAACGTTATACAGCAAATAAACAAACACACATTTCTCTGCCATCACACTGGACATCAACACTAGCAGGAGACTTCTCCCACTCCCGCAAAGTACAGTAATGTTATGCGTAACGTTAACATAAACATAATATAACATCTTACCGAGAGGGAGAGATAGCAGCCATTGCTAACAGCTAAGTAGAGTCATATGAAATCCGCATTGACCAATAAAAATGGAATCAACTGTAAAACGTGGATTACCTGCACTACCGTCAGTAGACGAAGATGATCTACTTATGTATGTTGTCTATTGATGCTTCAGACATTTATTATGTTTGATATCATTTTGAGTTGTATTCCAATGTCCGCTTTGCATCTAAAGGCAGGTCAAAAACAATTTCCCAACCAATCGGAACAATACAGTCCTATTCTATACCATTCTACATTTTCCACCCAAAATATCATAGATTGATTCTGTGTTGCTTTTTTGAGTGTTCCAACTGGACTCGCCAAACTCAAACATGTAGAACAACTTTAAACCACCTGATTTAGAACATGGAGGTCAGTTTGGGATGAGGAGGACAGCGAGTGTTAAGCTGTGTTCACACGGAGACATTTATTTTTCTCTCTGTCGCTTGATTCAAGCCTTTGGAATCGCTCTGTCGCTCTGTTTAAATCGCTCGTCAACAGGCACAATAATTGACGGACATCTGGGGGCTATAACGTTACGCAATGTCGTGATATTTGTCCACTACGAGCCACCGTAGTTGTTTACAAGCTTAAGCCTATCAGCGTGCTCCTAACGCGAGCTTGCGTATCTATCCCGGTAGTACAGACTTCACTTCATGTCAGCTCTCAGCCTGTCAATCAGCTGTCAATGCGGTTTGTTGTCACACAATAAACCAGCGGTTTGTTCCAAGCCAGTGTGATCTTTGACTCACTCTCACACGGCAGCCAATCAGCGTTGAACAGCGAGCGACTGATGCCAGCGTAATTTCGCTCGAGTTGGGATATTTCATCTCGGGCGACGAGCGAATTTTCTCCCTATCACTCTGTCTCTGTCGCTCGGACGCCCAGCGATTTTTCTCCCGGGTGAATATACGCTCAATCGCTCGTTTGCATTGACTTTGTATGTAACCTCGATGCCAGCGAAAAACTTTAATAGGTCGGTGTGAACGCAGCTTTAGGGAGCTGTCGGTGGTTACAGTTTCCACAGAGACATCAGGTGCATCAGGTTTGATTTAACACATGACTGTATTTCCTTCTGGAGATGAGTATTAATTCATATTTAACAAGTTTAGCAGAAGTACTTCCTGAATAAATGTGAATTAAAACAGTGCTTTGCCTGATACATTTGTCTGTGCCTCTCTCATAGACATTGGTCACAGAAAACATACAATCAAAGGAGACATTTCAGGCAGGAGAAAGGTTTTCCTACAGCATGGGTCAGGACCCAAAATTCTCTGCTTCTTTTGGGTCTCCATAAGCAAAACCAAAGTACTAGTATATTTTAATAGTTAGGGATGACATTTTCTCCTTTTGGGTTAAACTGCTGAAAAAGCCCCCATTTCAACATATTTCAGTGAAGCCTAAAATACAGCATGCCTCTTGTTGTCTGACCACCTCACCAAGAGGGTCTGACCCTGCTGTCAGACCACACACACACACACACACACACACACACACACACACACACACACACACACACACACACACACACACACACACACACACACACACACACACACACACACACCTGCTGTCCAGAAGTTTGAGCACAAAAGTAACCTGATCCAACACGCCTGGCGTAACACCTCATTCCCCAAAAATTCTTGGTGTCCTCCTGCCCTCAGTTCCACTCTCCCCTCTTAAACTCCTTGTATCTAATGGCTTGTATCCCAAAGTGAGAACCAAACGTATACAGCGTGTTTAAAGGGATACAGTAGCTAAAGAGCAGGTCTTTAATCCTGGGTTCAGACCTAACCAACCCCTGTAGGCACGGAGCATTCCTCCCTGTTGCAGTCATGATGGTATAGGCTACTTTTTTACATTCACTTATGCCTTTCTTGCTGTGTGAGGTGGTTTCCCCTGTATTGTTTTTATGAATGAGCGGAGCTTCGATCCGTCTTCCCGCCGGTAGCCTTTCAGACAGAGGTTGATTCGGGGCGATGACTACCTCCACTGGAGGAACGAAAGGCGTAACACAATTATCCACCACCCCGCTTTCACCACTTTCACACGGGAGGCGAGGCTTACTAATTCCACAACATTTAGCGCTTTCACAGCCTGTGTGAACGAGGCTAGTGAAATGATTTGTGTCCCATTGTTGAAACTGTTTAAGAGGCTCTTTGGCCAAAGCTTTCATAGATGGAAAGCATTAAAATGTTTGCTTTTAGTTAGTAATTGTTCCCATCAGAATTTATCACAATGTGGGGAAAAGGTTAAACTGTTTATACTTCAGTTCAATCGTATCAACACGCACACACACACGCACGCACACACACACGCACACACACACACACACACACACACACACACACACACACACACACACACACACACACACTTTAATTTCATGTTGCTAGCTTTTCTCACTATTAAAACCGATGGTTTTCTGTCTGCTGTCATCCAATGAGCTGTCTTACAGCTGCTGTTGTCCATTTACTGTAATGAGGTCAGTTTTGGAGCAAGGACAACTAGTGAAATGTGGTGGAAGACAAATTAAGACACTTTTTTTTTGCCCACATCAAGGAGAAAAATGGGAGTTTAACACTGAGAATGTGAAGGAATTCCACTGGGCTGGCCAGCGCCTTAACACCCCCCACTGCCCAATGACTGTAGGCAGCCCAAACCCTAATGTCAACATGTGAGGAGGACAGCTGCACTGAGCTGGGACACACTGACCTCCACACTGCCAACTCTCTGCTGCCCTGGGAATGGAGATTTACTAAGAAAGAGAGTGAAAGAAAGAAAGAGGAGTGGGCTGGAACAAAAGAGAAAGGAAAGAGCACTGCGGTGGAGCAACAGTTTACTGGACCTGGGGCAGTCGACCCCCCCCCCCCCCCCCCCCCACGGATAGCAGTGTTTCAATGTGCTTGGCGCGCCAGACGGGTGGGTTCAAAAATTCAGATATAGTTGGGTAAGTTGTCAGTATAATATACTGAATGTAAAAAAATCCTATGGTCATTTAACATTTCTGGCACTATAACTTGTAATGTAGCAAATCGCATCAATCTGGTACTACAAGGAGGATGAAATAAACACTAGATTTACAGTGAGTATATGCAACTGCCTTTTGAACCAGATCTGGTGCTATGCTGCTCAGTTTGTGTCTCATTTGTGGATGTATCTGTTCATACCTGGAAGTCCTGGTCATCAATGCCAAACCTCTCTCGCAGGTTTCGGAACACCAGAGGGCAGTACTCCTTGAACTTGAAATGGCTTGGCATGTTCTCCCTGTACACAGTGCACACACACACACACATCCGTGAGAATACTTCACCTAGCTTAAGAGATGCGGGACTCAAGGTAATTATGTGGATAAAATATATTTTCCCGTCAAATATTTTTGTTTCGTTAACAGCAATGGCCGGTTATGTGATACATGCATACAAATGATTGATTTGTGATATTTTGTTTGTATGATGTGATATTTTGTGCTTTATATGAATTATTTTTAATGTACCTTTTAATTGTCTCCTGCTCAGTGACGACAGGTGCAAAATAGCTCTTATAGCTAACCCTGCCACATTTACATTGATACTGATATTGATGTTGATTAATGTGCACTGTCCCTGATAGATAGATAGATAGATAGATAAATAAATAAATAAATAAATAAATAAATAAATAAATAAATAAATAAATAAATAAATAAATAAATAAATAAATAAATTAAATTTAACCTACTTGTTGAAGAGGTGGTTGTCCACTTTAATCTTGGAATAGGCCTTGAAGTCATCTGGCATGAGCATGATGGGAATCTGAACATGGCTTAGCTCATTTATCTGGAGAGACAGAGACACCAGAGAGGAGGAGAGATCATCAGGGAGGTGACATGAAATGTAAAGCAGTCAAAAAGCAGATCATCAAACTCTTATGTCCCATCAGAAATGGCTGGGGGAGGTGTCCAAAAACCCTGAAATCTTGCGAGGGAAAAAGATTAAATAAAAATCACATCCGTCCCTGCGAGATAGACAGAGAAGGATCTAGACAAGACCTAGACAAATATCACTAAACACACAGGAAACATAATGATAACCTGCTAGTGGGATAACCAATGAAGGATTACTTGTACTGTAAACACAGAGGCAGAGCTTCAAGTGGAAAGAACAGGGGACACTAATTTTATTTGGACTATGTCTGTTGCTCAAAATACTGAGGATTCAGAATATTTACTAAAAACTGTTGCTGTAGCAGGCTATAGCTCAACAATGTCAACACAGGACAGGAGTTATTTGGTGTTTCACACTTCACCACACAACATGTCACGGGTTGAACAGCTGGCCCTTTGGTGCAGTCAGAACAACCTTGAACTGAACAAGCTCAAAACTATAGAGATGATAGTGGACTTCAGAAGGAGCCCCCCCCCCCCCCCTCACTATATCTGACAGCACTGTGTCTACTGTCTACGGTCAAATGGAATCCTATAAGTTCTTGGGTTCCATACTTTCCCAGGACCTCAAGTGGGAGGCCAATGTAGGCAATATCATCAAGAAGCCTCAGCTGACAGCGGAGGCTGTACTTTCTACACCAGCTCAGGGAGTACAAAGTCTGCCAGTTTTACACTGCCATCATCATCCAGTCTGTCATCTGCAACTTCATCTCTGTCTGGTATGGGTCTGCCACTAAAGAGGACAGGCACTGACTACAATGGACAGTTAGGAATGCAGAGAAAATCATTGGTGCCAAACTGCTCTCTATCCAAGACGTGTACTCCTTCAGAGTCAAGAAAAGTGCAGGAAAGATCATCACTTCACTAAGCCATCTCACACTGGCCATGATGTGTTTGAACTCCTCCCCCACCAGACGCAAAAACAGTTTCTACACACAGGTCATCACTCTTATTAACACTTAAACCAGCCACTTGAACATTTAGCTTACACTTACTTTGGAATAATTGTGCAGACGTCAAACGATTTGACGTACGTTTACTGGGAAATAACTGAAATACCTGACTTAAAGCCTCGTTCATATTGTATAACTGTGCAATATCTGGAAACATATCTGTATAAGCCTTTGCTTACAATCCTGTGTGACCTATTTACACATAAATACTGTACATGTATGTTCTTTTCATATATACGTATTTAAAATAGACACTTTAACAGTCATCTTTTTGCAAATGTTTACCCGTGCCTTACCTGGTTTTAACTTGTGGATATACCTCTTTTTTTCTGTATGTGTTATGGAATGGAATTCACCACTCCTCATCCGCTATAATAATAATTACAACAGCTTATATAAACCAAATGAATTGAGATCAGTGTTTCCCATACATAAAGGAATTTGTGGTGGGCCGCCACAATAATATTTGGACCGCCACAATAAGATGTTGACAAAAAAAAAAAACATTTTTTTTTTTTTTTTTACAGTGCACCTGAACGCAACATGCAAGATATCCGCTGAATAAGTGTCCAATAAATGTTCATGTCATTCTGGCCAATACTTCTGTTATAGCATTTCAGTCTGGAATATGGAATATCTTTCAATAATCTATGATTTAGCTGCTAAATTGTCAAATACCGCCATCTGCTCGCTACCCAGGCACTTATGTATGTACTTAACCCAACTAACTTAACCTAACTAACTATCCGGTGTGCACAACACTGTCAGCCTAATCTCCGGCTGACACCCCAAAAACCTACAATCCGCTACAGAAAAATGTATATTGTTTGTTTATTAACTGGCCCCTCGCCTTCTATCATTTCACGAAAGTGGCAAAGCAAGTTGAGTATCCCTGACCTATAGGGAGAAATTTAGTTTGTCATTGTAAACCCACAGCACAGTAATGATGACATGTTCTTCATAGATCTAGCCTTTTAATTTTGCTCTTAAGCTTTCTCAAAGTACACCAAATTCATGCATTTTACTTTAAAATGTTTAAAAAAATCGCGCGGGGGGGGTATGTCCCCGCAACCCCCTAGGGGGTCTGCGGTCCCCCACCACAAATTCTCAAAATCCTGTGGGAAACACTGGAGATGTCCACACCCCAGTTTGGATTGGGTTGAAATTTTGCATGGCGGGGGGTAATAATGTGGGGAAGGTCATAGGCAGGTTGTGTACTCCTGGAAACCATCTTCTGCACACCACCAACATTTCCGGCCAAGCAAAAGGCACGGTTGTATTGCACAGAGGGAATATCCGCGCTTTAGCTGACTTGCTTTGTGCCTATTTGACCCGGGCAACGCCGGGTATATTGCTAGTTGTTAAATAAACTAGAGGTTGTGTAGTTTACTTTCAGGTGATTTAAAACATTAACACTTACAATACATTTGCAGTTGTGATTGCTATCCAAGATGCTGCAATTAACTCATTCCTGGCCATATACATCTCTAACGTCTTATCAGGAGTTTGCCTCCCAGCCAAATACGTGTTTGACGTGTTTTTGTTTTTATTAGTGCTTAGAGTAGTTCAAAGACTTCCCCAGCCTGTGACATGGTATCAGGTCCCTGGCCTCAAAGACAAGCCGACAACACGTGATCAAACACAACTACCGCAGCTAGAGTTGCTCCGATCGATCGGCACTTGATCGGAATCGGCCGATTTGGCCTTTTTCGGCTTTGATCGGAGTTATCAAAAGTGCCGATCAAACAAGGCCGATCAGAATGACACAAAATCTGCAAGAACTACTACCAGAGACGTTTCAATATAGAGATAGTGCACTCCCAGGCTGCCAAGTAGTATTCTTCCGGTCTCCTAAAGGGCAGCTTGTGATTGGCTGTCTCTCCGTGTCATGAAGCTTCATTGGCTCCCAAGTTTCCTTAGGGGGCGTGGTGGTAGTGGCGAAAAAGTGTTTGGAAGTTGCACTCTCTCTATAGCGAAAGCAGCTTGGGCGAGAACAAACAGCACAGCAGCTAACATGGCATCGCCTGTCTGGCAATTTTACAACTTGTTGGAGAAGGACAACAAATTTGCCGTTTGCATTGTGTGCTCAAAGGAGATACCGCGTGGAGGAACGCAGCAGAAGAGTTTCAACACTACGAACCTCATAAGACATTTGAAGGTTTCCCACGTCAAGGAATTTGAGGAGTTTACAAAGTTGGCGAGCGCAGCGAAAGAGCGTGCAGCAACCCGAACGCCACTCACTCAGCTAACTGTAACGGAGACATTGAAACGACAGCAACCCTACAGCAACGACAGCAAGAAACGAAAAGAAATAAATGCAAAGCTAATGGAATTCATATGTCTTGATCAGCAGCCGCTGTCTGTTGCGGAAGACCTCGGGTTCAAACGCCTCATGTCCTGCTTGGATCCACGTTACACGCTGCCAGGACGTAAATATTTAACTGACGTTTGCCTGCCGGAATTATACCAAATTGTGTACAAGCACATCGAGAGCCTTATGAAAGACAACACCACATCAATCAGCTTCACGACTGACATTTGGAGTTCGAGTGTCTGTCCTATGTCCATGCTGAGCCTAACTGCGCAGTTTATTGATGAAAAGTTCGGAAAAGTTCGACCTGAACAAAGTTGTACTTCACTCACAAGAGTTTTCTGGGTCACACACCGCGGAGGCTATCGCTGCAGCTTTCACAGACATGTTCCAAGCTGTGTTGGTGCACATGTTGTGTACATAGTATTATATTTTTTGTTTTATAAGACTGTATTTATTTTTCCACAGGAAAGCTACAGTACACAGTCTACTCTGTAAGCTCCAAGTTGTCTAAGAGAGTGTCTCTAGAGAGTTGCATGTTGCCTTAGCCTGCAATAAAACGGTTGTCAATTCATGATACTTTCTCATCTCCTAATTTTAATACTTAATATACAATGTCGATGTTGTTAAGAATAATTAAATATATGAATAATGCGACACAATAAATAGAAGGCTTGAATTGATGGTGATCGGTGATCGGCCATATCGGGATCGGCAGATACTGCTTCCAGTGATCGGTGATCGGCCTCAAAAAAGCTGATCGGAGCATCTCTAACCGCAGCTGTTGTTTTGAAATGGGGGAGGAGGAAAGAACACAAAAGGCGTGAGAAACGCTGCCTTGTTGCAGAGTAGGAGAAACGCCATTGAAACGCCCCTCGGCGCGCTGCCTGAGCTGGTCGCCTTGCTGCAGGGCAGCGAACGCTGGATGAGTTGTTCGCAGTAGTCAAACCCGTGACCAACATGATCGATCCGGTTCCAGCGCCTGGTCCCAAACCCAAGCCGGAACCCGTTCCTGTGTCCCAGCCCGAACGAGACGAGACAGAGTCACAACTTTGTGAGGAGGAGGAGAACGAGGACAACACAGCAACAGACAGGATTTCCCAGGAGGAGCCATTTTCCAGAGCGCATTTGTGCTGTGCAAAGACCCGCCGGGATTACATTGAAAGTGACTATGACTCTCAGCCATCACAAAGCTCCCAGTCGTCTGAAGAGGAGATGGTCACACCGTCGCCAATTGTCCATGTCGAGGGCGAGGAAGACTGGACTCCAATGCGACAGGACCCTGATGATCGCGGTAAGGAGTAATTTTGTTGTTGATATATATGCATATTGTACAGACAGTACCAGTACCAGTACCAGTACCAGCTTCACGCACAAAGTCCCAGTGATGATGTCATCACACTCACACAAAGTCCCAGTAATGATGTCGTGTGTGTGTGTGTGTGTGTGTGTGTGTGAGACTACACTGTCTCTCTGCATTCTATGATCGTATAGTTTACTGAGACACTAGTACACTACACTGTCTCTGTACTAAATGTGATTATATAGTTTACTGAGACACTACACTGTCTCTCTGTACTACATGTGATTATATAATTTACTGAGACACTAGTACACTACACTGTCTCTCTGTACTAAATGTGATTATATAGTTTACTGAGGATATGTTGCTTTTATTTCAGATGAGGAGCTGATTGTTGCACAACCCAGTGAGCCCACATCTCAGAATAAACAACCTAGATCAAAAGGTAAGATCTTGTTTCCCTCTTTTCTGTCTTTGTCCAAAATGGCTGATCTGCAAGCTCACAATTATACATGTTGTGTGTGTGTTGTAAATTGTATTGTAATGTATGTATTTCTTTATTTACAGGCCGTGGTGCAGATGGAGAGCCGATGGAGGGACAGTCCAATGACCAACCCAAGAAGAAGGGCAAAAAGAAAGACTGCACCAAAGGTATGCTCATTTTCCCTCTTTGCCCAATATAGCTGATCTACAAGCTTGTGCGTATGTGCAATGTGTGTGAGTGTGCTATAGTAATGTATTTGTATTTCTATATTTTTATAACACCTATCCTGTATCCAGAGCAGCAATGGTACTGCATGGATGAAGTGCCGTGGGAGCCAGAGGACATCCCGTTCACTGCAGTTCCTGGACCGCTCAACAGTGCTGCTGCGCTGGAGTCGGACAAGCCAGTGGACTTCCTGGAACTCATCCTGACCGAAGAGCTGCTCCAGTATGTTGTTGACCAGACCAACCTCTATGCACAGCAGCAAATTGAGGCTGGCGCAACGAGTGTAAGGCTCGATGCATGGAAACCTGTTGACCTCCCTGAACTGAAGACCTTCCTAGGGCTCCTCTTTCTGACTGGGCTCATTGTAAAGCCTGACTCCCCACTGAGGTCAGGACGGCCGAATCCCTGCCCATCTTTCGCTGAAGATTGAAAACTCCTTTTCTTTTCTTTTTTCAACTTTTTCTTTTAGTTTTCAGTGAGTCCACCTTTGGAAAAAAAACTCACCTTTTCAAGCTCCACTTGAGTCCCTCCTGAACTAACCCTTTTGATGTAGCATCTTCCCCCCCCTTCTCCACCCCAAACCCCCTCCCCCCATCTAGCATCTTCCCCCCCTTCTTCACCCCAAACCCCCCCCCCCCCCCCCCCCATTGATGTTACTCTACTGCTGCAAGGGTGTATCTGTGTAGATGATGTTCCACAGTTGATTCCACTAATGTTGACAGAATGTGACATTGTAAGTCGCTTTGGATAAAAGTGTCTGCTAAATGACGAAATGTAATGTACCGTAATGTAAAGAGACACACATGGGCCCCGCGCACACACACACATTCACACTCACTCACACTGAGTAAACTGTATTGTTGAATGTAAAAAAAGCACTTCATGTATATATATATATATATATTTTTTTTTGTCATTTGTGTCATAACGAATAGTATTTACATGTCTGATGTCAATACAGTTCAAAATAAAAGAATTGAGAGCGAGTTCTGCCTGAGATTGTGTCCTTTACAAAAATGCCTTTTTCTCCAATTTTTCTTCTCAGAGAGACCTTTTTGGTGAAAACAGGGTGTATATAAATGGCTATAAGTAGAGTACAGAACATGCTAAAAGCTCACTTTTTTTTCCTGATGAACCCAGAGACGTACATCTTCATTTTGAGGTATTGCAAATCACTTTGGTGCTAATAGATAATTTACTGTGGGTCTTGAAAGATGACCAACAATTATGAAAATCTTTGGCCTGAGCTAAATATTGGCAGTCCTAAACTGGCCATGAATGATTTAACCGTCCATATTGAATAAACAGTGAGGCTTCAAACCCATATGATACTACAGGCTTTATTACATTGCAGGAGTGTCCATTTGGCTGGCCATGCACCACACCTCTGTAACACGTACATGACATCTGACATTTGTTATTAGGGCTGTGGCGATTCACTTATCTCCCGATTCGATACTATCACGATTCTTGGGTGCCGATTCGATTTATATTGCGATTCTTAAGTATTGCGATTCTACGATTATTGCGATTCGATATTACGATTTATTGCGATTTTTGTTTATTTTTTTCTTTTCTTTTTTCAGTTTGTTTGCTTTTTTACACTAGATTAGAACATGGGAAAAGTTGAATCATACACTAGAGACTGTATATTATATATCATGAGTAGGGCTGGGCGATATAGTTAAAAACAGGGGCGGACTGGGATCATAATTCAGGCCGGGCATTAGATACCAAGCAGGCCAGGCCGATATGGGCCGACGCGCGTGAAATTTGGGCCGTTTGAAGCCCAATTTGGGCCGTTTGAAGCCAGATTTGGGCCGTTTGAAGTCCAATTTTACAATGAGATGCACCCACTTTAACCCTGAAGTGTAATTATTACTTCAGACTAACTAATAAAGTAATAAAACCACTAGTAAACCAGTAGGCGGCGCCTGGCCTGCTGTTCAGTGAGTGGCCTGACTGCAAGGACCCCAAAAAAAAAAAAAAAAAAAAAAAAAACTTTTTTCTTTTTGCGATTATAGATTCTGGAATAAAAGATCGATTCAAAAAATCGTGACATTAAAAATCGCGATACTTAGGTGAATCGATTTTTTCCCCCACCCCTATTTGTTATGGTGACTCAAGCACAGCTTGATACACACATGACCCATGACCCATGATCGTGTGTGTGTGTGTGTGTGTGTGTGTGTGTGTGTGTGTGTGTGTGTGTGAGATGCCAAGTGCTGGCAGGTTGATTTAATCTATTAAAAGCCACTCTTCAGGATAGCAGCCACACTGGTAATAAGTATTTTCAATCAACCCAAATATTCAATCCATTCTTTTTTCCTTCATGTAACTTTAAGCACACACACACAAAAGAAGAAGTTAGTGTGTTCCTCTACAGTAGTACAGCCCCAAATGAGCTTTAAATTGCTCACAGGTAATACCAGGGTAATACAGACAAGCGGTGGTATCGTATGACAATTCCAGCAGCTGCTTGAGAAGACGCAGCCAAATATTTAGCCAGTGGGGATTGACTGAGGTCCTGTAATGCTGCAGGAACATCACAGCAGATGGTGCATTGTATGGCCTCAGCATGACTGACTAACTGTCTGTCTGTCTGTCTGTCTGTCTGTCTGACTGCCTGCCTGTCTGTCTGTCTGTCTGTCTGTCTGTCTGCCTGTCTGCCTGTCTGTCTGTCTGACTGACTGTCTGTCTGTCTGTCTGTCTGTCTGCCTGTCTGCCTGCCTGTCTGTCTGTCTGTCTGTCTGTCTGACTGTCTGTCTGTCTGTCTGACTAACTGTCTGTCTGTCTGTCTGTCTACTGTCTGTCTGTCTGTTGTCTGTCTGTCTGACTAACGGTCTGTCTGTCTGTCTATCTGTCTGTCTGACTAACTGTCTGTCTATTGTCTGTCTGTCTGTCTGTCTGTCTCACTGTCTGTCTGTCTGTCTGACTGACTGACTGACTGACTGACTGACTGGCTTGCTGTCTGTCTGTCTGTCTGACTGACTGGCTTGCTGGCTGTCTGTCTGTCTGACTGACTGGCTTGCTGTCTGTCTGTCTGTCTGTCTGTCTGACTGACTGACTGACTGACTGACTGGCTGGCTGGCTGGCTGTCTGTCTGACTGAGTGATGAAAGCATCTGGTACACTTTGGAGGGTAAAGTAAAGACAGTGTTTCTCACTTGAACATACAAATTTTTTCTTGTGATTCTGTTCTGAGCTAATACCAATGCATGTTGAAGAGGGCTGACTATCTACTGTATCGATGCTAAGCCTATCCGGTGATTGTGATTGACTGGTTGATCTTAAAAGAAGAATACGTAGTTAATCCCACAGCCTGAGCCGATCAAGTTATATAATACAATATGATAACTGTGCAAAATGCTGTGGGTTGATCTGAGTTGTCTTCCCCTTTATTTAGCGCTAGGTGGGGGATAGGGGATAAACAATAACAGGGTTTGGCAAAAAAGATTGCCCAACGGCCCGTAAAACATTGACTCACTTGGGTGAGTTGACTGTCCACTCAGGGGTCCAATAGTGCAGGTGCCCAAAATGTTTCAGGTCTCACTATCTCTCAGCCAATAACAACCATGTTTGTCTTGGCCTCTCTCGGCCTTTCACAAAGCAAGATGAGAAAGTTAAGCCCTATTCGCCCGGGACTAGTATTACCTGGGGACCTCGTGATATAGAAATGACCCCCCGGCGTCTGTGTTTTTGGGGGTGCATTCACACTGGATGAGC
Source organism: Poromitra crassiceps (assembly GCF_964638095.1). Classification (NCBI taxonomy): domain Eukaryota; kingdom Metazoa; phylum Chordata; class Actinopteri; order Beryciformes; family Melamphaidae; genus Poromitra; species Poromitra crassiceps. The sequence goes on from NC_139624.1 coordinate 75,795,564, forward strand.
GAAGTCTGTGTTTTACTCAAATTTACTGACATCCCGGTGGAGTTACAGCCTCCAGCTGGCTGGATAAAGTAAGCAGCAGAATCATTTGGCCTTCCGATCAGAACTTTTCAAAATAAAAGCTTTTGTACAAACTTGATGGATAAAATACACAAATTGAACTGATGTCTCACAAATTGTACATACCCTTGGAAAAGGTTATATTGCATTTAGTTACATATCTTTTGATATTGTAGTGCTGAAGAATTATTGTACTAAAACTACATTAGGCTTGCTCTTATCACTCAGAATTAAACAGGCCAATTTCAAAAATTGTGTTTCAAGAAATAACAGACTGTGTCTACTTTGTATTTGTTCTGCTGGTCTCTTTTCATTCAAACATTAAACTTGAGGTTCCTCTTATTGTTCTTATGTTTCATTAGATTACCTACTACGGGGTACGGTGGCCCAGTCGGTAGCACTGTCGCCTCACAGCTAGAAGGTCCTGAGTTCGATTCTCGCCTGGGACGCTGTGGGCGCTGGAGTTGTGACCCCCCCATATCTTCAGTGCCTACTGCCCAGGTGGGCTATCTCGTCGAAAGGGCCTTTCTGTGTGGAGTTTGCATGTTATCCCCGTACCCCCCAGGGGGTTCCTCCGTACATAACCCCCCACTAAAAACATGCAGAAGATCGTCATCCGACCAGTGACGACAACATCTGAAGTTGGTCCAATGATGGTCCCCGGGCGCTGGAAAGAAAAAGCGACCACTACTCCTGGCCTGCCCCCTGGAGGAAAGGACAAGCCTGGATGGGTCAAATGCAGAGGACATATTTCACCGACCACCGTCAGCATGAGTGTGTGTTGTGGCCGCATGCATGTGTTGTAGTGTTCGTGTGACAATAAAGACGGGCTTCCGTCTGAAATCGTGTTTTTACTTATTTTTGTTGTCGTCGTGAATTTATTTTGAAGGCAAAATCACTAAACCGGAAGGGACGTGAAACTGATGCTAGCTGCAGCGTGCATACGTGTAGATAACAGAGATCTTCCAGCTCATGCCGTCAAGGTGACAGGAATAGATCATGATCAATCCTGTACTGCGCTAGTAGCAATGTCCAAGTAAAGATTTTTTTTAATTGTTTTTTCAATGTTACAGCGAGTTACATTTACATAAAGGCCTCTCACCAGTTAGTTTTGGGGGCTCATGCATGAATTCAATAGGTGCAACATGTAGAACTCTAACCCACAGACTTGGCCAGGCAAGTGAAAAGAAAAAACCTGAACTCTGCAGCAGATTGGCCAATGGGGTGTATGCAAACACCATTGACCACTACTCCCACACACCTCAGCCAATGTGCACTAATTGAGCAGAGTAGTACTACTATGCTATGCTACTATGCTCAATTAGCGCAGGCACAGCCTTCCTAGGCTGTTTTCTTTAGGCACAGCTCTTTCATGTTGCAAGTAGGGTTGTCAAAAGTACCGATAATATCAAAAAGTATCAATACTGAAAATTTGAAACGGATACAATACTCATTTTCAACTGGTATCGATAGTATCGATAAGTATCAATACTAAAAATTTGAAACTGATACAATACTCATTTGCAACAGTTTCAATACCATCAGTGCTGTCTTTAAGTGAAAAATCACTGATTTTTCCCTCCCTATCATTGGTGGGTATCTGTTGCTTCAACAAGCTAAACGTGTTCTGATGGCTACAGCAGGGCTAATCTGCTGTCTAAATTCAAAGTTTGATCAGGCCTAGACTATGGAGAAGTGTGTGTCTGTCCGTCCATCTGTCTAACTTTATTTTTATGCCTCTTGATGTGTCGTCATCCCCCCTTCCCGTGGCATCGAAAATGGTATCAAGTATCGATATTTTCCCGAGTATCGGTATTGAAGTAGAAATTCTAGTATCGTGACATCCCTAGTTGCAAGAGCTACAATTCAAGATGGAAATGCCTCCATCTTAAAGCCCATCAAGGATTATTGTAAGTTTCTTTAAGCACAGAAAGAGTAGTGAAAAATACATGAAAACCTGACTAAATTAGTGCACATCATTAACAGAAGATGCAGAGAGAAACAGCATGAAAGAATGTAAGATAGAAGAGATAAGACCATAAGGTGTCTGAAAAAGAAAGCATGTGGGAAAGAATTTAAGAGAGAAACAGATGAGAAAAAGAAAGCATATGAAAAAGATAAGACAGCACATATGGGAAAGAGAGCATCAGAGAGAGATTCAACTCTCCAGATGCCATGTCTATCTGTGCATGTGTCAGTGCCCTGGTGTGACAGGCAGCGACGTCACAGTGATGCTACTCTGTGAGGAGGCGTCACCACAACAACAAAGCTCTATTTCACAGAGGTGGAGCACGCGTGCACGCACGCACACACACACACACACACACACACACACACACACACACACACACACACACACACACACACACACACACTTCTGTGAGGACACTAGACTGTACAAACACTATAAATGTTGCATGCAAATAAAATATTTGCATACATGCATGCATACACATACACAAACACAGACTGAGGTGGAACTGGGTCTGTTAGACGAGGGAAAGGATAGCCGTTCTCTCGAGCCGGCCTAGAAAACAATTTCCATCAGTTTGAAGGTTACATAATTGCTTAGACTGGCGCACAGGCCAGATACAACCACCACCTGTCACCAGTTTCTACACCACTAGCGTTTTAGTGGCAAATGTTCTACAACTATCCTCATGCTCTCTAGAAAACGGAAAACAAAAATGGCACATGTGCAACTTGAGACTCTTAAGTCAAGATTAATACTGTATATTCAATAATTTTCACAAATCATGCTTGTGAAGTTCTCTCCCTTGTAGGGGTGTTAATGGTTCACAAAATTCACGGTTCGATACAACACAGGGGTGTCACGGTTCAGTACATTTTTGATACAGCAAAATGAGTAGAACTGACAGAGAAATGTCCTTGATTTAAATGGTTTTAATTTACTTTACACATTTATTTTATTATTTTCACATTCTAGTAAACAAAAAAATATATATATATATATATATTTAAGCAATATAGCATGAGAGCTAGTGTGTTGTGGCAAATATATCCCGCTGATCAGTTGTTATCCCACGAGGCCGCAGGCCGAGTGGGATAACAACTGATCAGCGGGATATATGCCACAACACACGCTGCTCGAGTGCTATATTGCTTAAATATATATATTTTTCGTATCAGTTTTAGTTGACCATGATATCATTGTTCAGTTTGCAACACTTTGCAAAGCCTTGTACCTAAATGGTTCAATACAAATATGCATATTTTTTTACACCCCTACTCCGTTGTTAAGTTTTGGGTTGAGCGGTAGGCCACAGCACCAAAGATTGCTCTGATGTTAAACCTTTTGAAGTGAGCCCGTTTCGTATAAAGTCCCAGCAATCAGGGACACCTAAGGCGTTTTCCCACATGTGTACCGGAAAATTACCTGTAAGTCAATATCGGACATTTCCCTTCACACTTCGGCTCGCGCATGTGGGAATCTATCAGCGAATTTGCCTGTATGTTGGGGGGCGGGGCGGCACTGCAGAGCGGGTGGGGAGTGACGTGTCGGCAAAACTCCGAATGGTGAAATAAGTTTGCTTGTTTATCCGTTCACCTGCGTCGCGTTGAAGCACTTTTTACAGACTGGCTTCGTTTGATGTGTCCGGGCTTGCCTTCGCTGTCGGCAACGTAAGCAAAATACTTCCACATTTCGCTTCATGCATTTGCTTCGTCTGTGTCCCTGTCGGGCTGTGCCTGTGACTGAAGGAGGAGGAGGACTGTGGCCACAGAGAGCGAGCAGGCAGCAGAGATAAGAGGAGAGAGGGGAAAATCAGCACGCCCACACATTATTATCACAAGATCATTTCGCCAGTTTGCTTTAATGTGCGCGAATGATTAGATTATGCCCGCTGGAACATTAACACATTGAGTGCCACAGCGCTTCAGTAAAATTGTCTGCAGCCTGTGCCAGATTCACTTCCATTCAGTTGAAAACAGCTATAGAATTTTTTCTATTAGGGCTATATTGACGGGGCTGGACTTTAATGAAACATTGAACACTCCTGCTTCTTCCAAAGAAGAAATTTTGTTTCTAGACAGTTCCATTATGAAATGACAGCCTCTGAAAAAAGTGCACTTTCAAGGGTTTTCTGTCGTTTTTTTTTACTTTCCAAGATATAGTCACTTTTATGAATACCTTTTGCACTCTAATTTCGAGCACATTCACTGACTCTGGCTGGTGTTTTCTGATGTGGTGGCGTGGTGTGGTTTCTGTGCAGCCTGCGTGCCCCCCCCTTCTCCACCTCTGAGCTGTGGGCTCCTCCCCACACGCACAGAGTTTGTTTTCTCGACTCCGTTTTTGCCCCGGACGGATCCCAGCGCGCATCAAGGAAATGCAAAACGCGACTGAACGAAAAGGCTTGGCCGTTCGGCTTCGGATGCTGGCTTTCTGGCAGGGAAGCGTGTGGAGATAGATAGAAGCATAAGAGCTCAGTTGTGAGCGCGGATGCAGCCGAGCCCACTCTCCGCTGCAGACAGAGCAATATATACGGCTCTGGCTGAAGCATGCATTGGTTTCCTCTTTGATCACGTCTTTCCCTGCTGTCTCATGCACAAAGTAAAGGATCTGAGGTGGGTGGCGCAGCTTCCCTGTCGATGTTTAAGGTGGCGCCGTGTGATCCCTTGAAGGGATTCATGCTCACTGGCTAGGTACGACCTTAAACAGCAGAATTATGGAATAATATGAATTATGATTTTAGGACGTCCACAGACGTCCTTGGCACTCCTCGTTACATTTTTTTAGGACGTCCAGAGACGTCCTTGGCACTCAATGTGTTAAGCAACGTGTGTACACCTCGCCCATGAGAGTGTCGCGGGAAATGACTGGACCCCGTTCTACACTTAAGTCCGCTATCGCGCATACCGCTCTTCTGACTGGCTCGACACTGGTGAAATCTCCGCGATGACGGGGTCGCGCTTATACCGGCACGACGACTTTCTCACATGCAGGCATTAGACCACATTCCGGTCATTTAGCGGTACAAAGCGCATGTGGGAAAACGGCTCTAGTGTTGTTCTCATTTACTTCAGGAGGCATGGGCTCCCTGGGGGTGGGAAAAAGCCACCTTGGTCCCATCCTTGAAAGAAGAAATCCTCCCTGGGGAATCCAGACTGGCAAGTTGCTACAGCACCAGCCAGACACAGTCGTACAGTGAGGTGAAGAGACTACCATCGACTACAGTAACACACACGGCGGCCCCCCAAAGGGATTTTTGCTCTTTCCTCCTAATTACGCCTAGCATGGCTTTTATTGACGGTACCTGCACTTCACTGCTGTGGTTCTCATCGGCTGACGTCTTTTTGTTGGCTTCTATTTGTGAGATGCATCCCACATTATCTGGGAGAGATGCAGAAATGCAACCATCAAGGATGGATATTAAAATTCACTGTAAATATATCGTCCAAGATGTTTGTACTGAGTTCCAAGATGGATGGGGTAAGAAAGAAAATGGGAAAAACAGTAAAAACAAAGCTTTAAAAAATGAGGAACCTTCACTTGAGATGAATGGGAGTTGTGTCCAAAAATCTTAACCGTAGAAAAGAAAACCGTTAAATTGATCTCAGAGACAGTGAATTATCTGAAGCTATACTGAGTCTACGCTGTGCAGTAAATTCACAGAGTAAGTCTCCTTCCAAATTAAGTCCTTGTGATTTATCTGCTAGGCTATCATGTTATCATTCCGGTCTTCAGTGTTGTAGAGTAGGTCTCGTGTTTTCGTTTGAATCTGACTCCTCCAACGTCAATGTCAGCGTTTATCTCCCTGGCTGCAGCTATCAGAGTTGCAGCCAAGTTTCACACCGCCACTTCCTGTTTGTCTCCATGGTGATGAAGGCTGGCTTTCCGGCCCAGAGTGAAGCAAGCGTGCGCTGTTGCTCCATTGGACAGGAAGTCGGTGTAGTCAGCGTGCTGCTCGGTCAGCAACATGGCATCACGTTATCTCTCTGAACAATGACATAGATGAGTCACTCTTAACTGACTGACGACAGCTCATTGATAGTGTTGTTGTCAGCAGAAAAAAGTAACGCATTTCACTCCTGATAAAAGGTGATGAATAATATTCAGATTTAAGAACCACATTGTATTGAGTTATTTCTATGGGATAGGATAATCTCATATTTGTGAGCACAAATAAATCTCCAGAAGAAAAGCCAGAAATTAAGGAAGCAAGTAAGACTAGTCCGTTATGCCATCAGGATCAGGATATGTAGCCTGGAGTGGTGCATTACACAATGAACTGGGAAACTATTCAGGGTACAGTCACGTTTTTAATATTTTTTTTAATTCCTGTAAACTAATTTAACCTCCAACATACAGTATATAAACAATGTGTCACTGATTTAATTGAATTGAATTTATTTATCTATTTGAGAGAGACAATACACATTAACGAACATTACTGTAAATGCGCCACTGTTAGCCGGATCCAGATTTCAGATCATGAGATGGCTAATTATTTTCAACTGCTGTCCCTTGGAACTCCAGTTAGAATTGCCAGTGCCTCACACACCCCAGGAGTATTAACCCTGACATAACACGTCTTTTGATGGTGGGAGGAAACCGGAGCACCCGGAGGAAACCCACGCGAACACAGGGAGGTCATGCAAACTCCACACAGAAAGGATGTGGGATGGACCGGGGTTCGAACCCGTCACCTTCTTGCTGTGCGGCAGCAGCGCTAATCACTGAGCCACCATGACCACATCTAAAAAGTCATTGTAGTTACAGTAAGTGGCAATTTCGTTCCTCTTGAAAAAGGAAGAGTGAAGCTGTCACGTCTTCATCACTAAGGGGCCGTGTCGACAGGAAGCGTTTAATTGGGCTCCCAGTGCCTTTTTGCAATTCATTCTTGATGGTAGGGAAGGACGCGCTCGGAATGCTGCTCTTCCCTGCACCACACCTGGCGTTTAAGTGCTCTCGGCGGCTTGTGTTTTTGGGCGGAGCAGTCTGGGCACCTCAAGCAGAGAAAAGTTCAACTTTTGGAGAGGCGTGCTGCTTATCAATGTCACTTTTTTCGACAGCAAGAAAATAAACAGTGTCTGTGTGCGTTGGAAGCGCTCTGGACATGATTTCCAAAGCATTCTGACCTGAAGAAAATGTTTCCTGTCGACACGCCCCCCTACAAGGTACTGGTCGTACGTACATCGCACATATATTTCTCACTGTGCAAGCCAGAAACCTATGAGGTCACATGACTGTATCACAGTCACATGCATATAAGCATAAGCGTCAGTCACCAACCAACTGTTGGCTAAACCTGCTTGCAGCTGGCATTTGATCTATTTTAACAACCTCTCACATTAGCACCAACGGTCAAACCAAATGCGAGAGAGAGAGAGAGAGAGGAGAGCTGCTGCAGACGGGACACGCCCACACAGTCCGCGGGAGAAAATACACTCTAAAATCTAATTGATTCTCATTACTTTTGTCATGACTGTCAAACCTAAATTTATATACTTTGCGACGTTCATCATCGTTCAAATTTGGCTGGTGGCTTATTACCATATGTTCCTGTGATGTGATGAACTCAAAATGCTAAATAATAATAAAAATATTTCTGGTTTCCAGGGACTTTAAACATTAGACATACGTAATGGTAGCAGCTACAGTACGGTACAGTACAGCTACTACACTTTGTGTATGTTAAGGAGTCTCGTGGCCTGCGGGAAGAAACTGTCCCTCAAGCGATTTGTGTGTGCTTTTGGGACCCTGTATCTTCTCCCTGAGGGTAACAGGGAGAACAGGCTGTTGTGGGGATGGTTTGTGTCTTTGATGATCTTCAAGGACCTCCTGAGGCACCGCTGATTATACAGTTCCTGCAGTTCTGGCAGCTCACATCCTGTTACGTGCTGGGCCGCGCGCCTCACTCTTCGTAGCGCCCTGCGGTCCATGGTGGTACAGTTCCCGTACCAGGTGGTGAAGCAGCCAGTCAGCAGGCTTTCAATGGTGACTCTGTAGTCCCTAAGGATTTCTGGCCTTAGCCCAAATTTCTTCAGGCGCCTGAGTCCGTGTAGTCGCTGTTGGGCCTTTTTGACAACAGTGGCGGTGTGACCAGCCCATGTCAGGTCCTGGTGGATGTTGACTCCCATTGAAGCTGTCCACCCTTTCCACCACTGTGCCGTTGATGGTGATTGGGGAGTGTGCCCCCCCCCCCCCCTCCTCCTGTAGTCTACAATGATCTCCTTGGTCTTGGAGACGTTCAGAGAGAGGTGGTTGTCCTGGCACCATTGTTCCAGGGCCCCCACCTCCTCTCTGTAGGCCGTTTCGTCGCTCTTGGAGATCAGCCCCACGACCGCTGTGTCGTCTGCAAACTTCACGATGGTGTTCGAAGATTGAGTCGCCACGCAGTCATGGGTGTAGAGGTCGTACCAGAAGGGGCTGGAGACGCACCCCTGGGGCGCTCCTATGCTGATGGTCAGTGGGGAGGAGGTGAGGTTGCCCACTCTCGCCTCCTGGCGGCGGTCTGTCAGGAAATCCAGGATCCAGTCACACATTGCTGTGTTTAGTCCCAGATTGTGATTGTGTGATGTCAGACCTGCCCCTTGTGAGGTCACCAATGATGTCATACCTCAAATGTATAGGGTATAAAAGCAATGTTCTACTATGCTATGCTACCTCTCTCATGTTGCTTCTGCCTTGCTATTAGGGGTGGGAATCGCTGAGTAGCTCACGATACGATATCGTCACGATACTTGGCCCTCGATAACGATATTATCACGATACTGCGATACTGCGATAATCGATATATTGGAAGACGATACATCACGATACCTGTGTAACTGAAGAGAAAAAAATACCCCTAAAAGGCAAGAAGCAGGTATTATGTATTTATTAGCAGAATTGACATGAACTCTCTCAGAGTTCACTCACTCACTCATACCATTTTCGATACCACGGAGGAAAAGTTACACATTAAGTCTTTTTATTGTTATTATTAAAACAAGAAAACCTATATAACCTACCTACCTATATAATTTCTAAAAGTAGATATTAATGATCAAACATTTCCATTCATGTAGCCTACAGTATTTATGTTTTTGTTTCAACTACAAACATAAATAAACGTCAACTTGAAACTATGTTTGAACTACCACACACAGCATAATATTTTAGCCTGTTTATTAAAAAAAAAAAAAAAAAAATGTAAATAAACATATCGATACTTGGTGCCAGTGTATCGATAACGTATCGCAAGTGGAAATATCGCGATACCGTGAGTATCGATATTTTGTCCCACCCCTACTTGCTATCTGCCTGTGATATTTCAATAAAGCCTGAAAGACATCTCTGTGGTTCTGACCGATCACCCGTGGCGAGTTCCAACTTGGATCCAGCGTAACTCAGCACAACTTCCTTACAGCTACTTTTTCATCAATTAATACAAGCAGTCAGATAAATGTCAACTCCCTTTTTTACTTAGAAAGTGCTTTAAAATCTGAAGGTCAATAGAAATTTAAAAATAAACGATTCAACGATTCATCTGTCAACGATTTGATTCGATTCACACGTCCACATCGCGATGCATCGATTATACAATTAATTTTGACACCCCTAACGTCCAGTGATTGGTTAGTATTACTTAACTTTTCTAGAGTCTGGCTTTGACTATGCCAGATTGTGTGGATCTTTGGTAAAATACACTCATTTTTAACCCAATTAAATTCTTAGGTTGCCCCCAGCCACCCATTCTAACATTCCCAAATCCCACCTTCGGATCCTCATCCAGCCTACGATAAAACACTGTAGCGAGTATTCATTACCATGCTGAGGTCAGGCACATTTTATTCCGGTAGGTAAGATAAGATTAAAAGATCCTTTGCTAGTTGTGCCCATCCCTCTAACCCAGTGGTTCTCAAACTTGTTCACATCAAGGACCCCTAAACTGACACAAGGACGCCCATCTGATAAGACTTTGTCTTTAGATGATTTTTGCATTTAGATGTTTTATTACAGAAAGTGTATGAAACCCATGACCAAAATAGTCATATATTCTGTCATTGTGTTAGTTAGAGATGGAATTATAGTGAAATAAAATATTCCCCTTTTTTCTGGGGACCCACTGGAACCCCCTGAAGGACCCCTGGGGTCCCCAGAGTCCACTTTGAGAACCACTGCTCTAACCCCACATGATATTTAGTGTACAGTAAGTGGCTCTAATTCATGTGTAATCAAGACTGACTGGTCTTGCAAGCAATATATCCAATTTGACCACATCAGGTCAAATGACACACAATTTTGCTCACATTACAGAGAGAATACCAGGATCTCATAGTCTGTCAAAAAGCTCTATAATCAATCAATCAATCAATCAATCAATCAATCAATCAATATGCAACATGGTGGGGTCTTTGTATGAAGTATTATCACAGTCAGCAGTCTTGCACTTATATAAATGAAAAGGGAATGGTTACAAAAAAAGCCAAACAAAGCACTATGAGCCTACATCAGAAGCTCACGGTCTCACGCATGTCTCGGTATACTCTCTGACCATAAGGACCTGCATGCCTTTGAAGAACAGACAGGTGATATTATTCACAAGCCCATAGTGCTAATAATATATAGATCATATTATATCTGTATGACCTATTTGTAGATTTTACTGCCCCATAGTGAGCTTCAAAGGTCACATAGCCCAACAGCAGTAGATTGTATCGAGTCGGGACTTGACCTTTATCTGGACTTGACCTTTCTGTAGACAAAGCTATTACATAATTACCTGACCTGTTCTAAATCTCAGACACATTCATTACAGGATGTCAACTGAACAATCTCTGTAAGGAGGAAAAATACAGCTAACCTTAGGACCCAGCTTACTAACTGTTAATAACTCCCATCAAGTCTTTCTATGAGGTAAGCTATATACACAGAAGACGAATGGTAAGTGGGTGTGTGATACAGGGTCTCATACTGAGATGAGGAACACAACATCACCGTGGAAATCGTCCATTAGAAGTGAACAGGAGGTTTATGTCCAATAAACCTGAAATCTTGAGGAACAACAACAACAACAACAGGAAGGGAGGAAGGATGGCTCAGAATCAGCAATGTACACAATACAAGGAATTTGACTAACAACAAACAAGGCACGGGAACATTTAAACATTTACAGAATTTTGCATGAACTACTATAAGGTGGTTGCTCATCTCTTGGTAGCAGAAATCTTTGATTGATGTGTGCTGTATATATGATGTTGTGTTGCTGACTGTATGTCTTGTTTCTATAAGACCATGGACCATGATGGAAATAAGTGCACGCACTTTCTCATGTTTTTTATCCCTTGGATGCTGTGTCTTTTATTATCCTCAATAAAATCATTCATTCATTCATTCAATAATGAAAGATATCTCTTTTGCTGAATACAGCATCTAAGAAACACATTTAAAGAGCTAGGCCTTTACAAGGTTCATAAACTTTAGGGATGAAACAATTACCAGTTTAATGATCAGTCGTGATAAAATTCCTGACGGTGAATAGTACCGTTTCAAATTTGAATGATCATTAAAACTGTGTTACTGTGATTACCGTGTTACTACGATTACAGTGAAAAACACGGTAAAATACTGTCCATCATCAACCAAAGTTAGCAACAGTCTCCCAGACGCAGGTGTGCAGTCTTGGTGAATATCAGTACTTTTGGAACATTTTCAGCACATTTTAACTATATACCGCGATAATACTGACCCCTGTAATAATACCCCTGCTGGGAGTACAAAAAACTTTAATTGGCGATTTTTTACATTTGTTGTCTGCGCAGCCCACCACACAACAGCTTTTAGCTATGTTTAATTCAAGGGAAATTACGCTGGTGAATCAGAATGAATGGAGCGATTTCCCCCGTGATGGGCGTGGCCTATTTCATGCAGTGTCTCTATAATCATCGCTCGACTTTAAAGTCAGCCTATCAGAGTGACAGTGTATGCTTTAAGGCTAATAGACCCTTTTCACGGGGGCCATTTTGTGTCGAAAAGGCAGGGTAAACACAGGTGCAAGCAAAACAGTAAAGAGGGTTTCCAACTTCTAATCATGGAAGTTGGAAACCCTCGTTAGTGTTTTGCTTGCACCTGTGTTTGTTTACCCTGCCTTTTCGACGACACAAAATGGTCCCCGTGAAAAGGGTCTATCGTCGGGGGCCAGCCCTGCCCACATTGGCGTGTCTTATAAAAAAGAAAATACTGTTAATTTAGCAAGCACTTCTGATCTCTTTTTTGCACTCATCTCCCTCATTACTCACACACAAAGCATGCATGCAGAGGTCAGCCATAATGAGGACACACTGACGACGACGGTGGCGCAGTGGTTGAGTGGTAATGTATACGGACGCCGGACGCTAGTGATGCGGGGGTCAGGTTTTTTTAAGGCCCGTCCCAACCCAACCCGTCATTGGAGCCAGCCCGCCCCGCCCGCCCCGTTAAAATATCTGAAAATTCCGAACCCAGCCCAACCCAGCAGCCCGCAACGGCCAATTTAATGTAATATGTCTCCGGACTCAGGAGGAGCACAGCAGAGCTTCCAAGGTGTGCAGTAGCTAATAACTCTGTTTCTCTCCCCTCTCTCTCTCTCTCTCTCTCTCACACACACACACACACACACACACACACACACACACACACACACACACAGACACTCACATGCTGCCTGCGCGACAACAGTTGTAGCCTACTATACTGCTCTGGATGAGTTGTGCGGCTGCTTTCATGTCGGTCTTTCTTCAATTAATCCATGGTCTTCAGATAGCGCGACCGACTACGCTTCCCCAAAGTGCGGATGGCGTGACCGCGCAGTGTTTCAAATGGAGGTAGCAGGTAGAGGTAGGCACTAGGCAGGCTACAGAAACAGTTCTTATTCTTCCCCATTTATTTTAATTAGCCTACCTCATGCGCTCTCAATTGGCCATGTTGCAGTAGGCCTGGTAGGCTACTAAACGTAGTGCAGCAGGTGCGCACACGGCTTGCAGATACGGCCAGACTCGCTGTCTGATTTATTTTAATTACCTCATGCGCACTCAATTGTTCACAGCCTAGTCACGTTGCAGTAAAGTTGACAAATAGATCACAGTCGAGTCCACAACAGAAAGTCTGCGGTGGCATTATATGGACACTTCAAATAATAATTACAGCGAATAATCCTTCCAAAATGTTTGTTTTAGCTACCTCATTGAAGCGTTTCTTTACTCCATGTAGGCTATAGAGTGCAGCAGGAGTCTGTCTGATTGTGTGTACCTACGTGTGAGAGAGAGTTAACGTCTTTAAGGTTAATTACTCTGCGTGTTTCATTGCTCTAAATTATTTAATAATGTTGCTTTGTCACGTTCTGAGCCTGCCCCGCCCGCACCCGCGATATTTTCATAATTTGCCAACCCAGCCCGCCTGCGGGGCGGCCCAGCCCGCGGGACCCGGCGGGTTCTGGGTGACCCGCGCATCACTACCGGACGCCTGTATGTGTGTGTATGTGTGTGTGTGTGTGTGTGTGTGTGTGAGAGAGAGTTTGAGAGTGCTTGAGCACTAACTTGAGTCATACACCTGCAATACAATTACCAGATTAATGTGTCTCCCCTTGACTCGTGGGACCTACTGTGTATGACACCAACGTCTCATTCAAATCCACTTCACTCACTCAAACACACACTCCAAGCTGCTACGGGCCATTAAGTCAGGGGCTACAAGGCCTATTTTAAGAAGACACATGTTACTCAATGTCAGCATCTCCTATGGCGTAATGCATGGCCCTTCCATGCACTCAGCTTGCAGAGGTGGAGGGCGGAGACAGGAGGAGACACAAATTATAATCTAACATAAATCATAGCAAGCACAAACACACACACACACACACACACACACGCGTGTGCACACACACACTTGTGTGGGCAGACAAGGTGTTGACACGTCCACAATCACAGAGTCACGACTGGTATGGAGTCAATGTTATGAAAGGCCAGCTATTAAAGGATATACTGGTTTAGACTGACTGAGCAACAAACAGGCTCATGGTATATGACCTGTCTGAGTGAATCATTTGCTTAAAGGGGGACTAACCCCCCAGATATGTATCAGAACAGTGATTTGAAAATACCTATGGAAAAAACCAAGAAATGACATATGCTCTTTCTTGTCTATACTAAACTCTTTGGCTGTGTTCAAGTCAAGATTTTTTTTCGGAAATCGACACCATTACAGTTTGCCTACCGCCTCAAAAATAATTTATTTGAGAGGGGCAATATCTATATAAATATCAACAACTAGCCAACGCTGGTGGTCTGTATGGAAACAGCGTTGCTTAAAATGGTTGAAAGTTATATCAATTTGGTAATTCAGTGGCGAACTAGAAATTTAATTATTTTTCTGCATGTATCTCTATGGCAGCGTGTCTAACTACGTTAGGAGAGCAAAGTGAGGCGAGGCTCGTTTACCGCAGCACACCGCACAATAGGACAAACCCCTGCTTTGGGGTAACACAATGCGAGATTTCTCCACGTAATTCCCTCGTCTAACTAGAGATAAACCGCGCAATGAAATCCGTTTTTAATTTGCGTTTTGGGGCTTTTCGTGATTCTTGTTAAAAGTTACAGCACCTCTGATTTTTCCTCTCAGGGCGCAGGAGGCAGCGCAGGGCAGAGCTCTTCCTCCTCAGTCAGCCCATCAGTCTGTCCAAACTCAATACCGATATAATCTCAGTAGGAGGGATGCAGGGAAATATATGATAGTAGCCGATGTGTTTAGAGAAGCTTTGTCACGTTGTCACGTCGTAGTATAGCGTTATATTTTACATGTGCGCTAAACTGCCATGAGATTTGTTTGCGGAAATGTCAGACAGTGCTCTCTCGGCCAGAGGCAGAGAGAGCACTGTCTGCTGCTGCTGCGCGCGCCCCCGGAGCTTGGGGGCTCGTGCATGAGGAAGCACTGTGGAGACAGTGCTTCCAACTCGGACTGATAATATAAACATCATCATTCGAGCTTATCCAGGTAAGATATTAATAAAGTAATGACACATTCAGTGCGAAACTAACTATAATTAAGACATGTGCCAACTTCGACGACGTTTGGTTCAGTATTTTAAGAGCAAACTTCCTGAAAAGTTGCTGTTTTGGAGATTTATAAAAGGTTGGGAATGATTTTACAGCAACACAATGCAATGTCCTTCCTTTTATGATTATAGTGGCGTTTATTGATAGTATTGTGTTACATAGGAGTTGGTAGGAAAATAACAGGCAATTGTAATAAATTAACAGGTCAAGTGACATCATGGGAATAGGCTTGGAGTTGTGAGGAGCCTAAAGGGTACAGGGGGAGTAGGGGAGTAACTATCTTGAAATCCCATAGTCTTTGGTTCACCATGACGTCACGACGTGTCAAATATCCCATTCATTTGAGAAGAAAAAAAAGCAGTGTTCCACCCTTAGAGGGCGCTTATGCCAGATATGCTGCTGAAAAATGATGCAAATGGTAAAATGGCAACAGTTTGGTGTCAAATGTGGAAATTTTGACCAGAATTCTTCACACATCACCCCCAAAGTCATATATATTGGTTAAAAGCTGAAAAAAAGTGTTTTGGGGGTTAGTTACACTTTAAGGAGAGTACTAGTAGGTACCATGTCGCGCACGTACGCACGCACACGCGCGCGCGCGCACACACACACACACACACACACACACACACACACACACACACACACACACACACACACACACACACACACACACACACACACACACACACACACACACACACACACACACGACATCTGCTTGCATGCTGAAGCACACGTAGAGACTTTTGGAAATGCACAACGCACACACACAAAAACACACGCATACTTGCAAGTGTCTTTTCTCTTCTTCTCACCCATATTCATCAAATATTAGCCGCAGGTCACTCCTGTGGATATTTATAGAATCCCCCCTCTTATGCAATCCAGACCCAGACACAGCTACTCTGAGTCAGAGACAAAGCAAAAAAGAGACAGACGGGAGAGGGAGAGAACAAAAGGAGAGTGAGCCAGATAGAGTAGTACTATCACACAGAGAGAAGGGGGCTATGACAGAAATAAAGAATGAACCTGCAGGATGGGGAGAGTTTACGAGAGAGAAAGTAAAGATATTGCACTAAGGAAGATGAAACAAACAACAATCAGGGATGAAGAAGAGAAAGGGAACCGAAAATAAAAATGGAGACTTACATTGGGCCTTAAGTAAAGTTTATTCAGTGCAGGTTCTTCTGAGAGAGTAATGGATTGTTTATTTATTATTTGAATGTAGTGGGTGTGAGAAGGAGATTGATTTCCTACTGTACATGGCACTGCTTGCTATTGACCCACACTTTTCAGCCTCCTCATGAGCCTAAAGGCTCATTTATGTTCCATTTTCATAAGGAAATAAATACGTCCATCTTAAACGATGTAACCTTCACTACCCACATACTTCCGTCCATGTGTCTTCATGTACATGTAGAGCCATATGAAATCCACGGTCGGAGAAACCTGGCCGGAATCGCGGAATTGACCAATAACAATGGAATCAACTGTAAAACGTGGAATACTGCAGAATTGTCCATAATTGGGCTGAAATTCAACAATTCAACAGGCTAAACTGTAACAAGTTTACAAGTTTTATCAGCAGCAACCAGATTCATGTGGCGAGTGGGAGCAGCCACTCTTCTTCTAGTGTCGTTCCACTGTCATTCATTTCACAGCATCTCAACAGTGACTATTTTACAATAGTGACCCTAGTAGGGATGGGCAACGAATCGGCCTCATTCTCGTCGGGCGAAAGTAAAAAAAAAAAATCATCTCCCCTTTGAATAAATGCCCTCCAAGCAGTTTGCTTTTCAGATTTCAAAGTAATTGGTACTTATAATCAGTGTTTGGAATAACGCCGTTTAAAAGAACGGCGTTAGGTAACGCCGTTATTTTTTCAGTAACGGGGTAATCTAACTAATTACTGTTTCCGTCGTTACAACGCCGTTATCGTTACTGAACGCTAAATGCGGTGCGTTACTATGAAATGATTGAGTAAACTACCCGTAGCCTACACTAGTGTTGTCAAGTGAGGAGACCGGGTGGGTTATAACGAGATAAACGATTATGATTGGCTAAGGCAGAGTCATGTGTTTCATGGTAGCCAATCGGAGCCAGTGTTACACACGAGCCAGGAGTCAGGACACGGGCGACACACACACACACACACACAGACACACCAAACAGATTCGAGGAAGCAGCAGAAATGGCGAGTCCGGAGTAGAGAGCTGCGCGGGGCTGAAATTTCGGCCCGAGCCCTCCCCGGCCCGTGACATGCAGACCCGTGCCCGATCCAGCCCGTTGCGAGGCCCGAAGCCAATATTACGATATAATGACACATCTCTCTCCCTCTCTGTTCCGCGTGCTGAGTCGCCGCGCGGCCGTCCTGCGCAGCCTCTCTCTGTCTGTCTCTCTGACTCTCTCTCTCTCTCTCTGTGTTCGGGAGCTGTCCGCTCGCTGTACATGGACGGACAGGGTCTGTGTGTGGCTATGGGAGTGTCTGTGCACTCCTCCTCTTTGTCTGACTGTGCTCCGCTGTGTAAAATCAAGCGAGTACGCTAATACAACATTATTTAATTGAATTATTGAAACGGCCCGACCCCGGACCTATTAATTAAAAATAAATAAAAAACAAGCCCGGCCTCGGCCCGTTTTGGTCGGCCCGAGGGGCCCGTGAGGGTACCCTCAGGTTTGCAGCAATCCATGAAAATTTGGCATTTTCAAGGTGGAGATAACGCAAATAGTTACTTTCCCTGCTAACTACCGTAGTTACTTTTATTATAGAGTAATTCAGTTACTAACTCAGTTACTTTTTGGCGCAAGTAGTGAGTAACTATAACTAATTACTTTTTTAAAGTAACGTTCCCAACACTGCTTATAATAATCAATTAAAAGTTTCACCCTCGATAGCAGGCAACGGCCGCAGCCATTGTTGTTTACTCCTTGGTGCAGTTTTGACAACTGCACTTGACAACGGCTGGTCCCACCCGTTGGGCTGTTTAATGACGCTGATAGTCCCACTCGGCACTCATTGGCTCTGGAGAGTTAGAAAACTGGGGAAAAGGCATTTGCATATGATGATGCCAGACCAACAGCAGCCAAACACAACTCCCTGGAGTGGGCTAATTTGAAAGTCTGGATCCAGGCTACAATTACGCACAAAATGAACGCAGAGTACAGACGGCTCCGTCCGTATCCGTATCTAAGGTTAAACATAATTGAGCCTTGACTCTCAATCATACTGCATTCAATTGACATATTGCTAAGCCACGCCCCGAACGCAGACGAGCCAATCACAGCGCGTGCAGCTCTACAATATACTCGGACATTCTCAGCTTAGAGTTCCATAGAGAAGCACTAGAAAACGCAAGTTTCCTCTGGTTTTATACATTTATAAGTTAAAAAAATGGTCAAACGATGTGCATGGGGCTAAATTAGGGCTGCACGATGTATCGTATTTTCATCGTCATCGCAATATGAAAATGCGCGATGAACACATCACAAAAGTCACGTGTTATCGCAATAAAAAAAACTGAGTTACATGACAGGAGCAAATGCTCTTTCATGTCTTTCACGTGCAGCCAAAAGCTGCTCTCACCAAAGACACTATAAAGCAAGACACTTCAACTTCGAGTGACTTCCTGTATCTGTGTTCTCGCCGCGTCATTGACAAACAGCCAATCACAAGCTGATGACCAGAAGACCCGGAAGAGTACCATTTGGCGTAGCAAGCATGAGGTAGCATGGAGTTGGGTCTATCTATCTGCTCTCACTCATCTCTAGTTAAGAGCTAGTCTCGGCTCCCAGACGTTTGGTGGCGCAGCTCACCAAACGTCTGAATTTCACTGTCAGAAACTGAACGGCCGGCAGCAGACACGCCTACATTTATTATTAGAATTTTATTTGGTAGCGGCAATGCAATGTTTCATAGTTCCAATATAGAGCAAGACACCGATGTGCTGCAAAGAGAGTTTATACCTGTTGTTTATTTTACAATAATGTTTCCTACCCGGAAGTGGTCCGCTTGCTACTGTGAAGTCATCAGCAGGCTCTGTAACGTTAGCCTGGGAAGTCGGGCTTATCGCTGGGGGAAAGACCTCTAGCCGCCGGGGCCGGATGAAACACGTCCTATTAACAGGTTATGTTTGTTTCTAAGTGATTAATATGTTTCTCCCCAAAGGCGGCAATGTTTTGCGAGACACCGGTTCTGCATGAGCGACGAGCGTCACTGCCCCCAGAAAGCAGGCCCGCCCACAACACTCATGATTGGTTCTCCGATGCAAGGCTTCCAACAGCGCCACCTAACGTTATGAAAAGATTTAAATAGTAATATTCTCAGTCTTACAGTAGTGAAACGGATTAAGACTGAGGGCTGAGTCTAGTTAGGAGCTAACTTAGCTCACATTAGCTTATCAGCAGCACAACGTGTGATGATAGCGTAGTTTTCCAGCACAATGGCTGATGAAGAAGGAGAGAACGGCGATGAAAATGCGATTGAGACTGATGAAGACCTTGTGGCGAAAAGGCACAGCACTTGTCTGATTTGGAATCATTTCGGATTTAAACGAGATGACACGCTGCAAACACAGGTACTGTGTAAAACATGCGGAGCAGTTGTGGCAACTTCGAGGGGAAACACAACAAACCTTCATCACCACCTGCAATATAACCACAAAGAACTGCACAAACAATTACAAGAAAGCCAAGGCGCAAAGCCAACAACGTCGAGTAGCAGCAAGAAGCGATTGCAGCAACCGTCAATTTCTTGGAGTTTAGCGAGCATGACTCCTTACAAAACAACATCCAAGCGCCACAAAGAAATAACAGACTCCATAACTCGTTGTTTGACGAAGGACATGATGCCTATTTGCAGTGGGCAAAGACGGGTTTAAGGGTCTGATAAACAAATTGGACCGGAGATACCAGATTCCATCAAGGAATCATTTTTCCAAGGTCGCCATCCCCAAAATGTACAAGACCTGCAGGGAGGCTGTGGAGACAGAAGTGAGTCAAGCTGAATACTACTTCTTTATTTAATAGACATAGGCTATTCAATGTTTGGGGTCTATGTTAGCTGTCTATTAAAGCAGAATGACATGCTACTGTAGCTAATATGTAGCCTACCCTTTAATATTTTTGTTTATAGCATTTATTTATTTATCGCAGGTCATATTGTCATCGCAATATTGAACAGTGTTATCGCACATCGCAGCTTTTCCTCATATCGTGCAGCCCTAGGGTAAATGCAACATTACGAGGTATCCTGGGAGGCCAGGCAATTGATAATATTAAACTAGTAAACGTAGATCCACTCACATCCACAATGCTACTGTTTTTGACGTTAAATCTGCAATCGTAGTGACAGCGAGATGAGTCTTCTCGCTCATTTGGCTTCCATGATCCAAAAGGTATCATGAAATCATCATGGTATTCAGAAAGTCTGCAAAAGAAAATGCTGAATTATGCGAGTTTCCAGTACGATACGATACGATACGATATACTTTATTGTCAGTTCACACTGAAATTTGTCTTGCAAGACAGCGGCAGTCCCATGCACAAACACATGACAAAGAAAACAGAACCAAAAAATACAAAGATACATACACACATACAGCACACAGAGAGCACTGGTCACTGCTCCACTGACCCTCGGCCATGTTCTTGATTAAGCCTCAGGATCGACTGATGTATAAAGGACTTTCTTAGTCTGACCTTCTTGAAAGTTGGAACTAGGTATCTCCTGCCAGAAGGCAGGAGTTCATATTCTTCATGTAACACATGATTAGTGTTTGAGGCAATATTTCTGGCTAACCTCAGTACACTGTTGACATATGTAGACTCAAATAGACTATGCAGTGGTTTACCTACAATTTTTGAACAAATATTCATCTGTCTAAGTAGTTGTGATTTTAAGGTAACAGACAGGCATCCATACCAGGTGGTACTGCAGTACTGTAAAACACTCATAATCACTGAGGTAAAAAATAATAGAAGAATCTGTTTACTAGCACCAAAAGATCTTAATCGGCGAAGAAAGTATAGTCTTTGCTTCGTTTTTTTACACAGAGAGTCTACGTGGTCTTTCCATGACAGCAGGTGGTCTATTGTTACTCCTAGGTATGTGAAGGAGCATACCTGCTTGATCTGTTCATTATGGATAGTAACAGAGGTGCTGTGTGTGTCAGGTGGAGACCCAAAAACAATCTCTGCTGTCTTTTTTGCATTGATTAAGAGAGCGTTGTTGTCGCTCCACTCCACCACCTTATTTACTCTATGTTGGTGCAGTCCAGGGTCGCTAGAGCTATCAAGCAGAGAGATCAAAACTGTATCATCAGAGTACTTTAGAATATATTGGTCTGGTGTGGTACGACACTCAGATAAACATTCCACAGTGCGACAGTCGTCGGTGTAGAAAGTGAAAAGAAAAGCTGAGCTTACGCTGCCCTGGGGAGCACCAACATTAGTAGTTATTGCTGATGAGAGGGTTCGGTTCACTTTCACCATTTGTGTCCTGTTGGTAAGAAAAGAGGCATACCAGTGGATTAAGTATGGATTCAGTTCCAGCTGTACCATTTTTAATATCAAAATGTCTGGCTGCATTGTATTGAAAGCTGATGAGTAATCCAAGAAAAGTGTTCTTGCATAATTATTTTTAGATTTATCTAAGTGTTTAGTGATGACATGTGCCAGCGTGACAACCGCATCCTCTGTACCACATCCTTTCTTATATGCAAATTGGCATGGGTCGATTTTGTCCTTGGTTGTACTTACTAAAAACTGTAGCAGTATTCTTTCAAGTGACTTCATAATCACTGAAGTGAGTGCAATGGGTCTATAGTCCTTATGTTCTTTTGGTCGTTTAGTTTTGGGTAGTGGTTTTATGTGTGAGGTTTTCCATGACAGAGGGACAGTGTGATTATCTACAGAGGCTTGGAATATCGGCTGCCACACTGGCGCTAACTCAGTAGCAAAGTTCTTCAGGATATAGGCACTACATTCATCTGGCCCGGTGGCCTTCCTAGTGTTAGTGCACTGAAACACCTTTCTGACGTCCTCCTCAGTGATTATAATTCTGTCAGAGGGAGCAGGTGTTACAGCCCTCAGTGTTTCAGTGCACTTGTTTGAATTATCTGGGGATTCAAATCTAGCAAAGAAAACATTCAGGTCATTGGCGAAATCAAGTTCATTATCCGTTACAATAGGTTTAGTGGGGGATGACATTCCTGTCATTGATTTCATAGTATCCCACGCCTTTTTGTGATTGTTTGCTTTAAACGCATCTTCTAACTGCTGTCTATATACTTATTTTGCTTCCCTTAATTTATTTCTCAATTTCTTGTCTGCTAAATTGAGTGCACCTGAGTCTTTATTTTTAAAAGCTACTTTCCTGGCATTTATGACATCTTTTATATCTTTAGTCACATATGACTTATTATTTGGATAGATCTTAATTTCCTTGGTGGGAACAACCAGCTGTACACAAAAATTAATATAGTCATTTGTAACCATAGTGGTTTCATCTAAAGAGGATTCTCTAAGAACATCCCAATCTGTCAAGTCGTAGCATGCTTTTAGTTGTTCCTTACTTTCATTTGTCCATGTTCTAATTACCTTCTTCACAGGTTTACTCCTTTTTAGTTTGGACTTATATACTGGAGTCATATACACAACATTATGATCGGACACAACATTATAATCGGATCCCACTATAGGTGGCCCAACTTTTGCAGCATATGCGTTTTTGATGTTCACATAGCACTTGTCGAGAATGTTATTTTTCCTTGTCCCGTCCTTGACATATTGTTCGAATCCCGGTAGCACAGTGTCCAGATAACACTGATTCATGTCTCCAAGCACTATTGCCGGTGCGTCCGGATGCTGTAGCTGAAGTTCATGTACACAGTTTGCAATTGTTTCGGCTGCCTGCGCTGCCCTCCCAGTTCCTTTTGGGGGCACATAAACAACGAACAGCAAAATGCACCCGAATTCTCTTGGTAGATAAAACGGTCTTAATGTCATTCCAAGAATTTCAACAGTAGGGTCGTCACTGATCTTAAGTTTTATTGAATATGACCGACACCATAGATCGTTTATGTAGACACAAACTCCTCCTCCGGTCGTTCTGGTCCTGTCGAGTCTTACCAGGGTGAAACCTGGGATTTCATAGAGTGAGTCAGGCTTAGTAGGATTTAAGTGACTTTCCGTGAAACATAGCAGCGATGCCTCACGAAATTCATTACAGTACCTTGTAAATGTTTTTATCGTTCCGATCTTGTTGTTTAGGGAGCGCAGGTTGGATAGAACAATATACGGAAGTGGAGGGCGAGTGAATCTTCTCCGTAGGCGATTCCTTATTCCCCCTCTCCTTCCTCGCTTCTTCCTCCTTTTCCTGATCAACTCTTCAGGGATATTATCCAACACGGGCCGCCGGTGGTGGTGGCTTGAGGTCGTTGTTTTTGGCTCTGGTTTTAACGCCAGTAGATCTTCTCGGCTATACGAGCAAGTGGGCCTGGCCTCTCCGCGCCGCTCATTGCTGTCGCTGTTGTTTGGGAGTTGAGTCAGTAGTTCCACACACAAGCATGTTCCACAAAGATCGAGAATCCACAGGATCAGAAGAACAGTTTCAAGGTCTCTCAGTTTCCACATGTTTACATATAAGACAACATACATACAGTCATCACGTTATGCGTAATGGAGTTGGTGAAGAGGTAGAGAGGGGAGGCTGGCCAGCGAGACTAGTGAAGAGGAGGCGCATTGATTGATGTGATTATAACATCGCCAGACACCAGTCAAACCCTAAAACGAGGGAATTAATATCATTCTCCAACAAAATGTGAGGTAGTCTAAAGAGAAAAGATCCAGGAGGAAAACATGATGTTAAAAGCTGTAAGTAAGCTATGCCTCTGCTGATCTGCTACACCACCACCCATGCGTGCGTGCCGTTGTCTCGCTATGAAAAACATCTACACTATTTAACGTTTCTTGATTATTCAGAGGTACATGAAATAGATTACCAGGCGCCACTCTTCAATCGGCATATAGGCTATATAATCCACAGAGAGGTTACTCTAAGTGAATGTCAATTCTGGATGTGAGTCGTCTGTTATCCCCACCCGCTGTCTTCCTGCGTTAAAATGTTTGATTAAAGATTCGCTAAAGCCGTTTCCAGGCATGCACGTATCGCATTTCTTTTCATCGATAGCTTTAAATGTTGTACAACATCGCCCTCCATGGCATTGTGAAGTACTTTCTGATGGCTTCTAGATGATATCAGGCCTCAAAAAGTTGTAAAGAGCGTCTTGGGATATAACTTTGACAGTGACGGCTGCCATTATTCTACTCAGCCTGCCCTGTGTTTGTCCGAGTGAGCACGGGGGGGAGTGGGGCTTAGCGATAGGTCAATTAATGGACTTTTCCACTGAGGAAATTTGAGAGGTTTTGATATATGTTTTTCTTTAATTATGATAGTAGTTCTAGATTATGGAAGTATCACGTGGCAAATGCCAAGAAGAACAGGCGATAGGGGGTGACATGCTACAACAGGTTGAGAGCTGGACTTGGTTACAGACAGTGTTGAGTATGCAGTAGGTGCATTAAAGAGGACATGAAACATTTGATCATGTGACTCAGACTCTAGTTCATTTGCATTTGACCAGACAGGAGGACACTGCTTTCAAGTGTGAAATCTACCTGGATTTGCTAGAAAGAATGAGGACATTTCCTCTCAATTTTGCAGCTCTTTCTGAACTCTCCGTTCTACAAAGAAAGACAAGCTGCTGCGGGTTTCAGACTTGGTGCTTGGCGTGAGTATAAAGAGTATGGCACCATTCCCACTGGGTTGCTGGTTCTATTTCAGCACAGACAGCGGACCTGAAGCCTCAGGGTACGCAGAGGAGGAGTGTGAGGATGCGCAAGTTGGTGCTTTAATAGAATACCACTGAATAAAGAATTCACACATTAATCCAGTGTTTCCCAGAGGGTGGCAGTTAACTTTGGTGGTCGCGGTGGGAGTTGAGTTCTCTGTGCAAAATGCTCTGTATTCATCTTATCATTTGTTTTTACAGTTTAGTGTGTGTATACTGTATATCTAAGTCGGCTATATTTTGACATTTTTACAAACCCTCAATCTTATCTTTGTTCAGGCATTACATTTTCTAGCATTTGATAACTTGCTACTGCAATATGAGATGACTATTATGCTTATATCTGATTGTTGCTAGTTTTATGCAAATATTACTCCTCAGAATATCCTGTAGTATGTTTCAACTTTGACTCTATTCAGTTTGTGTCAGCACAAAAACACTGCAACTCAAATAAGCTGTTTGACCAGAGGCTACTTCAAACCTTGGCCATCTATTTAGTTGACTGCAATATCAAATGTGCTTGACAGCATTGTTGTTGCTGTTTTTGTTTTGTTGTTGTTATGGAATGAGAGGCAGAAGGCCAATTTCACAAGCACAGAATAATGGCAAAAAACACAAATTTTTACAATTCACATGCCATTTTTCTGACTTCAGATATTTCAATAAAATGTGTTAACCCAACCGAGTTTCACCCCAAAATATAGCATATTGTTTATCTGGAATGCCATGTAGACTTACAACCTAGAGCTGCTCTTCTGATGATGAGTGTGAGACTGACCTTGTAGACTCCAGTTTGTTTGAGACACCCACTAAGATTCAGTGAGATTTCCACAGATTTCTTTTTTTAGCCTGCCTAAGCCTCAGCCCATTTCTGTAAAACCTTGAGTACCTTAACATATTTAGGGTTCTGAGGGATTCGAGTAACATTTTACCTCATTCGTGATCTCAGTCACCAAGTCTCGTCAAGTCCCGCGATACTTTCCTGCCGGCTGGCCAGTTGGCCAGTTGGCCAGCCGGCAGGAAAGTATCGCAGGACTTGACGAGACTTGGTGACCGAGATCACGAATGAGGTAATTTGATCCCTGGGAGACACCAGGAAACAGCCCTGGGGGGAATATCAGTCTGGTGGTTGTTGAGGGATGAGATTATGACGATATGTGGCGAAAACGGGAATAAAACTGTCTATTTAGATGCAGGAAAGACAGGCTGCCACTTGGCCACCACGGAGCTCTATTTTACGACTGGATTGGAGAGTATTGATCTCAAAATAAAGCGTAGGATGGCCAGAAACGCTGCGGAGATCGCTGGGTGAGTCGTCAGATCATAATTAATGTGAGGAGGGGTCCAGGTTAAAAAAAAACGAAATTCTCCTTCAACACTGCTGCACATAAAGAAGCTTTTGATAGTAGATGACTTCTCCAACCACACTACTGATATGAATGAATATCCTAGGGCAGAAGAAGACCACCCAAATGTATTGGTATTTCACTTTAATCCTTCTGCAGAATGTCTTTGCTCACTGCTGGTCCCAATGGGGAGGTCCTTCCTCTGACTGTTTTGTCTGTATATTATTCTAGTCTAGCTAGTAGCTAACTGACTAGTCTCGCTCCTTTGCTGGTGTCACTGGTTTCCCTTCATGCTCTAGCAGCAAGCACACAAGTGATAAGGCTGGTTTCCAGGAAGAGCTAGTGGATGGGTTTGATTGATGGGCTCCAGCGGAGAAGATAAGATGGGGTTCTGTTTTGCAGCCTCAATGTGTGTGTGGATGTACATTTGTGTGTTGCGTCTGCAGCAGAGCAGGCCGTGCAGGCCGTGCAGGCCGCTGGCTGTCTGGTTGCATTCTCCGGCCTCCCCCTCTCCATTCCATCGCAGTGTTCCGTCATTAGCCGGCATTCCAAGTGACCCCTACACTCCAATCTGGGGCAAGAGAGCAGCTTTTCTCCACCCTCTGAAAGCAGCCCTACATCAACACTTCCCAACTGCAGCCTTCACACCACTCGACAAGCCGCTCAATGGCTCAAACCGAGAGTTTGGCTTGGAAAGTCAATTTTAAGTTGCCGGTGGTAGGAGAAAGAGACTTGTCTTATCAACTGTGATGAGAAAAGCAGCAGGCGAGGTAGCTCGAGGCATAAGAAAGAAAGAAATGTGCTGGCGGCCGCCCTGCTCTGTGTTATGCAATCCAAGAGAACAGTTTGAACATGTAGCCTAGCTGAACTTGTGTAGGTTTTTATGGCTGAGACGAGAGTCAGGGACGCATTAGTTCTGTTCACAGAGTTCTGTCTTAGACAACCGGAGGATTCAGTGGAAGTTTATGATATCAGCCTAGATTACTCGATCCACTAGACAGACAGACAGACAGACAGACAGACAGACAGACAGACAGACAGACAGACAGACAGACAGACTGACAGACGCACACACGCACAGACACACATTCACAGCTGAATAGAAGGATGTATCATGTGATTCCAGTCAACTCTGAATAAAGGTCCTTACACATCAGGAGCGTTTTTTTTCGTGCGATTAATTCGCACGTCAATAATATTTTCCGAACCTATATCAGTTAATGTAACCATGCATACCAACGGCGAAGTTTCGGCGAGCGTTATTGCGGTGTTTATTTTTTCGAACCACGGTCGATTTTTCAGAAATTCGCTTCCGACATGTACACATCTGTGGCTGTGATTGACAGGTGGGTCAAAACTCGCATCGCAATTTCGTGCCGTATATTCGCATTGCTCTTGATGTGTAAGGACCTTAAGACATTTAAGAACATTCAATCAACTATAACATTGCCAGAGACACTGCATACCCCGGTAGCATGCTGCACTATGACGGGGTGGGATGTTACTGTATGAGCCTGCCTTGGATGACAAGTTACCTGATATGGCTGCTGCCACAAGATATCTGATCATGAAATCTGTTAAACAAGTGAAAGGGACAAATTGACAAGGAATCAAATTTCATCCTTCTCAATTTCAAGCGATATCATGCAACATGTTCACGTTCAGTGATTAATAACTAGTGCATAGCTGGCTGGAGGTGAAGCTCTTGTGTAACTTCCTATTTCCCGGCCATCCAGGCTTAAACACACCACAGCCCGGTGGCGGTGACTGAGGCCAATCTATGGCTCACTCACATACAGTATGACAGCTTTGGATCTGAAGTGACCTTGGCTTCAGGCACACCAATGTTATCTGGGATCAGCATCCTCACTAAACCAGCACCGCTAAATGTCACTGTCTTCATTGACAAAGATAGCATAGCTGTTATTGACCTAGCATCATCAATGCCTTCTACACTAGAAGTCTTCACGGCTCCAAAATCACAGACCCTAACGGACCCTAACGGACCCGGGAAATTTGTTCCCAGACCCGGAGTGGACCAGTCTATTATTAGAAATCTGAGACCCGGCCCCGTACGGGTCGGGTCCCGGGTCCTAGGGTCTGAGTAGACCCGTGAAGACCTCTATTCTACACTCTGTGTCTGTCTAGTTGTCAGTCACTAGTCACACATCAAACAAGGTCATAAGATGCCTCAAACTCATTCAGACAGGCCTGCCTATGATTAGTTGCTTCAAGAGACATCCCCAAATGTGTTTTTCTCTCAGCAATGAATGAACATAACCAACATGAATGCCAGTGATTCCCAATAGTAAAATATCTGTTGTACATTCATTCCTAGCTGGGAAATACTTGGGTCAATTGACTAAAAGCTGCTGATTTTGAATATCCAACTGTGCAAATGACAGCAAGAAGTCACAGTAGCAGCCTGCAAAGTGGGCCAAGATTCTTCTCTCTCTCTCTCTCTCTCTCTCTCTCTCTCTCTCTCTCTCTCTCTCTCTCTCTCTCTCTCTCTCTCTCTCTCTCTCTCTCTCTCTCTATATATATATATATAAACGAATCCTATCATCTCGTTGATGCCGTTGGCTGGCCTATGGTAATAATTTAAGGTCATATAAACTGAAATGTATCAACTGAAACAACAAATGACTGCTTCTGTGCCCACTTGAAAAAAAATCAACTCTTTAGTTTATGTTTGGGAAGGTGTTCAGTTCAAACCAACATACCAGATAAAAACCTCCAATATACAAACTGTCACACACAGCAAAGACGCAAATAGAGAAACATGGTATATGCCTTACTCTACTGACATGACAACCATCTCTGCCGATGACATTTTATATTTTTGCATAAAAAATAGATTAGAGAGGGTTACTAACAAGGAACTTTAATGCTGGTAGTGTTGAGACATATGTCTTCCTCCCAAACGTGGTCTCTCTCTCTCTCTCTTTCTCTCTCTCTCTCTCTCATAAAAGAGCAGACCATGTGTGAATACTATTCAGTGAGTAAGAGAAAGAGAGCAGAGATAAGCTCTCTTGCATGGGAAGATCTGCTCTCTTATAACAGCCCTATACGAGCTTATCCTACATGTGTGCACAACAGGAAGCCAAAGAAGGGTTAGCTGTTGACAAAGAAGGGTTAGCTGTTGACGCACGCGCCACACACACACACACACACCCCTTAGCGCACTCCTACTGGCAGGCGGATTTGCATTGACAGCACTACAACCGCTGGGCAGCTGTCATCCCAGATTTGTGTATCAACCGCAGCCACACTGGCTGGTGGCTGACAGCAAGACAGTAGGCTTGATGTAGCACATGGCAGTGTCGAGAGGGCAGAAGTGGTTGGGTCATATCATGGATGTTTGATCTATAGTGAGTGACTCACCGAATGGTTGACTCCCCACATGAGCACGCTGAGCAAAGGGTCGCTGGCACGGAAGAGCTTCACTTTCTGAGCAACGAAGTGTTTCTTCTTGGTCTTCGTTTTGCTCGCAATCGATGCGGCAATGCTGCTCGCCGCCGAAGCCATCTTTGAGGAATAGTAAATTGGCTGGTTATTGCAGTCTCTGCGATAATCTTGACAGTGCGCCTTGTCTTGAAG
Source organism: Poromitra crassiceps (assembly GCF_964638095.1). Taxonomy (NCBI): domain Eukaryota; kingdom Metazoa; phylum Chordata; class Actinopteri; order Beryciformes; family Melamphaidae; genus Poromitra; species Poromitra crassiceps. The sequence continues at coordinate 75,825,451 of NC_139624.1, forward strand.
GTGGCAGTCGCCACCAGCTCACGTCTCAATGAATACCGATACTATTCATTTAGCCAGCTCGCAATTCAAAGTGCCCGATTGTTTTTCTTAGACCAGCGTGACTGTCACCGTGGCCCTGCCCTGAGAAGGACTTTTATGAGATCAAAAAAAAAATGCTTTTCTTTAGCTAATACTGTTGCTTGCGTTCCCCTAACAGTCCGCCACTTCCCTCAGCCCACATCATAAGTCACCTCTTCCTTCCTTGACTCGTCTGGAGCTCTCCGCACCCTGCGATGCCAAGTCTCACTGAGGCTGAGCTGACGCTAGCATAGCCAGGTAGCCAGAAGGGCTAGCTAAGACCAAATATGCTTTTGGTAAAAGAAAGTTAAAAGTATGAAACGGAAAAAGACGAAATGAATCGCCGTGTAAAAAAACAGACAAAATCCAGTATACCGTGCAACCTCAATGAATTATTCAAATGACACGATAATGCTGCTGAATGGCAAACAAGCTAAGGTTAACGGCAGCTAGCGCTAGGTAAAATGTTCTTGCCGACCAGTACCTCCGACCTTCGCTCGCGAGCAAGCTAGCCAGCTAGCTAACTGACCGACTGCACTCCGTTCACCAGCTAGCTAGTACTAGCCCTGTAAGCTAGCTAGGCTAACTATTAGCAGCTACAGCTAGCAAGCGGTTCAGTCCCCCCTCCTACGCGTTTGTGGTCAGTCCATAGAGATGACAGGGATGTAGCCTGTCACCATGCTCATGCCTGGTCTGTATGAATTATGCCGAGGGGCAGATTAGATGTCAAATCTACGGCTGGTCTATTCTATCTGCAGCATGGAGACTCGGGACCCATGGAGACTCTGTGTGTGGCTGTCAACTGACAGCTCGAGTCGACGGAGGGGAGGGGACAGCCTGCCTGCGCTCTGCGGTGTCTCCTGCTCTGATTCGCTGCAACCCCCTCCCTCCACCCGGCCTGCTACCATTCTGTTGTAGCTCACAGCAGCCTTCTACAAACACTAGTTACACATTTAGACAGATAGTGTAGCCAATGTGTTATTATTATAATTTCCCCGTGGGTTTATTGAGAATTGAATTGTCGTGAATGGGAGTGGAATTCCTCGTGTGAGCGTGAGTATGTTTCCATTTTCATTAATGTCCTCTGTGTGTGTGTGTGTGTGTGTGTGTGTGTGTGTGTGTGTGTGTGTGTGTGTGTGTGTGTGCGCGCGCGTGTGCGTACGCGCGTGCGTCTGCTGGAGCGTCTGCTGTCCCTGCGTGGGCGCGCGTGCTTGTGTTTTTTCATATTAATTTTGTAGCCTCGATTATCATAATGCATTTAGCAGCACAGCCTGAACATCCCCCATCCCCCATCTTTGGCTCGCTTTATTTGAGATTAATCTGAGCCATGCTCGCAGGCAGAGTGACAGTGTCCCACACCACCAGATACAGTATTAGAGGTCATTTGGCTTCTTTTTTGTGCAGAGTGCGCTGTTTCCATTGGCACATTGCTGTGTCAGTGCGTCTGTAAGAGGAGGAAACCTCAGTGTGCTGAATGATGCTGATGTGGAACTCATTTGTTTTATGACTCACTCTCCTCATGCCAAGCTGCTGGGGCCGAGGGAAGCACCACAGCAGCTCCCCCCATACAGCTCCTATGGCCAGTGTTGCCAGATACAGGCTACAGCTGATGGTTTCCAGCCCAAAGAGTGTTCAAAAAGTGCCAACAAAACGCACACAAAACTCCCCATGCAACTGCAGGTCTATGGAAACAAGCGATTCTGTCCACTCAACTCACCCATGCCCATTTCCCCCCGCACAATGCAACCCACAACAGCCCAATAGGCGGAATACCGACAAATCTGGCAACACGGCCTATGGCCTGCACAGCCCCCCAGACACACACCTATGAGACACGCACGGCACGCGCGCACACACGCATGCGCATGCCCTTTGATTCCACTTGTCCTCCTCTATCTGCAAAAGTTACAGTAGACGTTGGATTAGTCAGTAGATCAGTAAACAATCTCAGGAAGGTAATGTGCTATGCCATGCAATCTGTTCCACCCAGTTTGTTCCAGGTCCTCCTGACTATAACTACAATGTTAGCCGTGCCAAATTATGCTGGCAGCTTTGTTAACTGTGTAAACTTTGTCCAAACAAAGCCAGCACTGTATGCAAAACAGGTCCACCAGCCAAATATTTCCGTTATATAATATGTAAATTACCAAGCCACAAATAAAGGCTGGCATGGTCGTGTATTTTAGCAGTGAACTGGCACTTAGGCTACCATCATTATAACGGGTTAAAAGAAGCTAAATGTTCAACTTCAACCCCTCCTCCTCATTAGCCCAATGTGGCACCTGTTGCCTAGCAACGTAGTGTCAACCTCCTTTTCCAAAACACTACCGTTACAGTCTGGTTTCTCTGGCTGGTTGGCAGGCTAATTGAGAACCTTAAACTGGCCCCTTGTGTGGAAAAATAGGTAAGACACTGAATTTTTCAAATGGTGATGTGAAGCTTTCTGTATTTGGTTTCTAAGCGTCATTTGTAAACACTGTAATAACCTTTGCTAGCCTATAGCTGAGCCGACTATAGCATGCTAAACATTAGCTATTAGGTTAACATGAATGTTTTAGCTAGCTGTATTTGGGATTGAAGTTCATACTTGACCGCTTCAGCTGCTGTCGGTCTATAACTCAGCTAAAATAGAGTTTCCCATGTAACTGCAACCCAACCCATCCCATTAGGCTACAGAATGGGAAAGAAATCGAAGCGAGAGACTGAAACTCCATGCAAGGATACGGTAAGAGACTGATATGATCAAGAATTGGTCATCTTTACCCTTTGCTCTTAATTTGATGCTAGCCTAATTAACGTGTTCCTGAAAGATAAAATTCCACACTTAAATAAGTGGCAATAGCGCTGCCTAAAACCCATCCCAGAGACAGAGCATCCTCCAGATGGTGAGTAGGCTAGCCATTCACAACTCTTGTCTTCCCACAGTTTGAACCACTGCCTATTGAGAGCAAATTGCCAGCCACAGTAGTGCTGCTGCTGAGTTCCCCGGAGGAGGATGTCTTACTCAAAGCCTGTGAAGCAATCTATAAATTTGCTGAGAAAGGTACCACTGCTACGCCTTAAGTATATTTATTGCTTTTCATTTCTGGCCAAAGCCTGCAGCTGAAAAGCACTGTATCCTTGTGACCGACCATCCATTCTATTTCCTTATTTTCCATCTACAGTAGGCTAAAGCCCTCAAAACAGACGAATAAGCCATAAAATTGATCAACTAAAACAAAATCCATATTTTTATTGTGGTTATTATTGTGGTTGTGTTTAGAGAGAAGCAATGCTTGAACACACTGCTGGAGCAGTTATTCAGTTATTCATATTTACAGGGGAAATGTTCCTCTCCCTCACTTTGACTGTGAGATTTATACCAAACAATTGAATGGTTTTACTCCAAAGCTTTCAATATCTCATTTGGAAATAAATGCCCTTTAATCTTTTGTATTAATATTATGTTACTACCCCCTCTATGCTTGGGCGGTATTAAGGTATTACCGTATATTTAGAAATACAGATGGTATGATTTTCAATACCGTCAAAACAATTTTCTATATATATATTTCTAACAAAAATAGATGCAAGTGTCCTTGCCTGTCTTGGGCTCAGCCTAAATTATTTTTTATTCATTTGTATTTATAAAAATTGTATTCGCCATTTGTATTCTACTTTTTTTTAACCTTATTAATAGGCAAGCATAATGACCACTTAAAACTGCACATGTTACAGGCTTGCCCATAATGGTGTCCATTCTGTTCGTTTAATTGCCATTCTCCATTGAGTAAATTTGTGAACAACATTGATCATGTAAATACAGTTTTCTGAAACACAAAAGTAGAATAGAATAGAATAGAATAGAATAGAATAGAATAGAATAGAAGCAACTTTTTTTTATTGATGGACATTAATTTATACAACAGGAACTTAGAAAATACTTTAAAATACCGACATATACCGTATACCAGGGTCAAACTCATGTGGGTATGAAAAAATAGATACCGCCCAAGCCTAACCCCCTTCTGCCTTTAAGTTAACGCCCCCCTCCCCGCCCCCACTACTTTATCCTCTATCCAATCACATTAGAATGGTAATTAAGTAAACTACTTAAGTGTTTTTATCCGTTTTCCATTACTATGCAATATTGGTCTATTGGTCTCACTATAGAAAATCATTCAGGTCCACGCACGCATGCACGCACGCATGCACGCGCGCACGCACGTGCACACACACACACACACACACACACACACACACACACACAGTCCTGTACTGAGCCATGCTTAAATTCACTGCTCACTGTCCCCCCCTGGTGTCAGGAGATGAGAACAAGGTGGCTTTGCTGGGGCTCGGAGCACTGGAGCCTCTCTGTCAGCTCATCGTTCACAACAACAAGCTCGTGAGACGCAACGCCTTCATGGCCCTGGGCATCATGGCCACCAACGGTGTGTGACACAACACACATCACCATGGTAACACAGACTGATCTAATGAGTGGTTGGCCTTACTGATTTCCTTGTTCACAGTATAACTTATTACTAACTACTGGCTGAGTGCCTGACTGACAAGAGACTGACAAACTATCTCTTAATGACTTGTGGACTGGCTGACCGGTTTGTTGTTTTGTTTCCTCGCTGTTTGTTTGCTTCAACACTTTCTTTACCTTTGTTTTCATGGTGAGCAACTGACAGAGAAAACTCCTGTCACCATCGTGATGCCATGTCAGGCTTACTGAATGACTGATTATCTGATTTTTTAATTGCTCAACTGTCTGACTGAATGGGTGTCAGATTGGTTAGATGTTTTCATAATCCTGGCCATCGTGGACACCAACATCACCTATATTCTGCTATCTTACTGACTGACTGAGCTATTTAACAGATTGAATGGCTGGCTGACTGGATTAGTCTATACCAGGGGTTCCCAAACTTTTCCTTCCAAGTACCACTACGTACCAAACCAAATTTCCCAGGGACCACTTCCACTGCGTATACAAGCCCCCCCCCCCCCCCCCCACAATAAAATAAAATGTGGTTGACTTATGTATGTATTATTGTATTATGTATTATGGTGACAATATAAGGCTACTAGCTGGTTCAAAATGGACACACACACACACACACACGCACACACACACACACACACACACACACACACACACACACACACACACACACACACACACACACACCTGCCAACATTAGGCTGTGAAAAAGAGGACCCCTTTGAAAATGTTTTTTTTTCTCACCAAAATTTAGCCTAACTTTGGAGTGTTATTTAGCTACCTTCCTGACAAGCTAACATGACATGGTTGGTATCAATTCCTTAGGTCTTCTAGTTTCATATGATACCAGAAACCTTACACTGGCTTTAAAACTGAGCCTGCTGCAGCCTCTGAAAGTAAATGTTCAATATTGCGATATTTCCGAAAATCAGCCCAATCCGGCTACTGCTCAGGGTTAATGTCTATTATGTAAAAACTTCAACTGCAATTCTCTGGTGGTCCATAGTTGGACCACAGTGGACCACAGTTTTGGAACCAATGGTCTATACTGACTGGCTAACTGGCCAGAGGTGGCACTTTCACTTACCGTTGTCTCTGTTTTCATTGAAAGGTGAGGTAAAGAATGTTCTGAAAAAAGTAGATGTCATTCCGTCAATCATCGAAAAACTGTCACTTGAAGGTAAGTCACAAGTTTGAATGTTAGATCAATAGACTGCTGACTGCTTACAATAAATCATAGCAAGGGAAATGGGACTCTTTTCATCCATAATGTGCATGCATGTACCTTAATGTGTACATAATGTGTAGTGTATACACAACATGCAATAATGATGATGGAGTGTGTGTGTGTGTGTGTGTGTGTGTGTGTGTGTGTGTGTGTGTGTGTGTGTGTGTGTGTGTGTGTGTGTGTGTGTGTGTGTGTGTGTGTGTGTGTGTGTGTGTGTGTGTGTGTGTGTGTGTGTGTGTGTGTTTGTATGTATGTACCGGTATGTGTGTCTGTATTGTGTTCCGCATAGTTTATATATTATTATTATTATATTATTTTCGGCTTGCATGAATTCATTTCGGCCTATTTTCATATTTTCTACCCTAACCCAGAGGATACAGTTGTCCATGAATTTGCCACTCTCTGCCTGGCCTCTCTGTCAGTGGACTTCGTCTGTAAGGTCCAGATCTTTGACAAAGAGGGGCTGCCACCTCTGATCCAGCTACTGTCCAGCCCGGACCCAGATGTCACCAAGAACACACTGGAGACCATCTTCAACCTGGTTCAGGTGGAACAGAGCCATCAGTCCAAGTCCCCAAATCCCCAAACAGTTTCCATTGCTTCATGATAGAATAATATATGGTTGTTGTACAGCAAATACGACAGCAGATAAAATCTGTTCTACACCTATCAGTGTTCAAACTTTTATATTCTCAAATTCGGACAGCCTGCATTACGGTATGTGTACAATTTGTGGTTTATTTATAAATGGGGTTAAAAGTTGTGTAATTTTGTGTGCTTCCAAGCGGCTTCTGTTCTTCATGTTTGTTTGTGTGTGTGTGTGTGGTTTTTGTGGTTTTTCTTATACATTTTTTACATTTCCTTCAATAGATTAAAACATGGCCAATTTTAAGATTTGTGTATTTTAATGCTAAAATGAATTTTGGAAAGCAATTGTAACCGTGCTTTGGTCACAATTTCAAAATACACAAAAAATGTGTGGTTGTTTGGGGGTGTTTTATAAGATCAGGTCTTATAAGGTCTTAAGGTGGGCATAGCCGTCAGAGTCTTCTAGATGTCTGTTGTTTAGTCCATTGTTCCACTGTCTGTCTGTGTGTGCAGGACTACCCCAGTCTCCAGGGACTACATGAGCTGGGCGGGATCCCTCCGCTGCTGGAACTGTTAAAGTCGGACTTCCCCGTCATCCAGCAGTTGGTGTTAAAAACCCTGGGCCATGTCACCACTGATCGAGACACACGCACCACCTTCAGGGAAGAGCAGGGATTTCACAAGCTCATGGACCTCCTCAGCAACAGGGCAGGTGTTTGTGTGTGTGTGTGTGTGTGTCTGTGTCTGTGTCTGTGTCTGTGTCTGTGTGTGTGTGGGGTGTGTTTGGAAATATTGTGGAGTATGAGAGAGTTATGCTTTGTTGGTAATGTGCACATGTGCACCTTTATAGAGAGCCAAAGTGGAACGTTACTTCCTGCTTCAGCACTGTACCAGAGATTTTCATCCGCCATTTATTTTCCCATAGACATTTCGTAAAATGCTTATGAAGCAAAAATGAGATAGGGTGTTTGCGCTCTTGCTACAAGTCCAAAGAAACACTCACATCAGGTGCGTAGGCCAAGAAATTGTCAAGAAGGAACCAGGAGAAGCTCGCACACTGATAGAAAAAATGGAATGTCCACTCCAAAGGTTCACGGATGTGAAGATGCCATATGTTTAATGGTCCATAAATGAATATACAAAACAATACAAAGGTGCTACCATGTGAAACAAAAAAAAAAGAAAACTGAACAGAAACGTTTCGGCTACAAAGCCATCTTCAGTCTGCCTCAAAGAAAACTGAACAGAAACGTTTTGGCTACAAAGCCATCTTCAGTCTGCCTTTATAAGCATTTTCAGTCTGTAAAATGCTTATAAAAATAGTTTTACTTGTTCAAACCAAACGGTTCAGATATATTTAGAAACAGGAGAGATCGCATAACATTTCGCTCGGACCAAAACTGCGAGTTTAAAGAAAATATTCTTTCGATGTTGTTTTTTTTAGTTTTGGTCCGATTGAAATGTTCTATGGTTTCTCCCGATTCTAAATATAGCTGAACCGTTTGGTTTGACCAAGTAAAACTATTTGTATAAGCATTTTACGAAAATGTCTATGGGAAAATAAATTGTGGAAGAAAATCTCTGGTACAGTGCTGAAGCAGGAAGTGACGTTCACTTTGCCTCTCTATTCTGCTGGCTAATGTTAGTCAAAGTGAATTGGAAAAATACTAGTCCACTAGTAACACACATCGTACTATTTACTGTTCTGCAGCCTACATGTTTCATGTCCTTGCTTAGCCACAACAGATTTCCTTTTGCATTAGAAGTGGTTGCCTCCTCCCCTAATTTTTCTAATACTTTTGCCTCATTGAGACCCTTCTCCCTTCTTCACACCCTTCTTTCTTTTTCTTATCCATTCAATATCAATATATGTCTTCTACCCTCACCTCTCTCTCTCCCTCTCTCTCTGCAGGACCTCAATGACCTCCATGTTGAGGCCTTGCAGGTGGTGGCTAACTGTGTAGAGGACAGTGAGACTCTCCAGCTGATCCACCAGGGGGCAGGACTGACCAGGCTGATGGAGTTTGTCCTCGCCCCCAGCCTGCCTGAGATCCAGTCCAACGCCGTCAAATGCATCACCAGGGTGCTCAGGGTGGTAAGTGTGAGAGAGAGAGAGAGAGAGAGAGGAGAGAGAGAGAGAGAGAGGAGAGAGAGAGAGAGATGAGAGAGAGAGAGAGAGAGAGGAGAGAGAGAGAGAGAGAGAGAGAGAGAGAGAGAGAGAGAGAGAGAGAGAGGAGAGAGAGAGAGAGAGAGAGAGAGAGAGAGAGAGAGAGAGATAGAGGTGATTTAGTCTTTCCCTCTCTGACAACACATTTGGTTTGGATTGGAATAGTGTTACAGACATAAGGTTTAATATACTTCATGTAGCTGTGTGTGTGTGTGTGTGTGTGTGTGTGTGTGTGTGTGTGTGTGTAGCTGAGAACCGTAAGCTGCTCCATGAGCAGGATGTGGAGAAGGCTCTGGTGGAGCTTCTGTCTGCGGAGGGTGATGACGTGAAGACGGCTGCCTGCCACGCTGTGGCCGCCATGAGCCTGCACCGGGCCAGCAAGGACAGCTTCAGAGACCTGGGTCAGACACACACACACACACATGCACACACACACACACACACACACACACACACACACACACACACACACACACACACACACACACAGTCAATTAGTTGACTAGTCCGTTCATCTGTGGTTTTAGGAATAAACGATGTAAATAAATAAATAGAACACGGATTTGTTTGAAGGTTTGAACAATAATTTCCTACTTTATGCCATGTTAAATAAAGTGAATTTAAAGCCCCAATCAGTAAGAGTTTTGACATTTTTTACTGTAATATATAAGAGCTTTTAGTCACAGGACATGGTAGATTGACTTGTAATAGGGAGACCCTCGTCTTTATTTATCCCACACCGCCCTCCATTGGCCAGCCCTGGGACTAAGCAGTTTGCTGCCTGCGTCCCGTAGCAAGAAAAAAGAAAAAAGAAAAGGGACGCGCGCATGCACTGTACAGCGGAAGCGCTGTGTTCATGAAAACAAGGAAGTAACTCGATTCGGATTTGCTACGAAAATGATGTTTCACGGAACTATGGATTATTATTTCATCACGTGGTGAGTACCCGATGTCACAACATGTACATAGAGCTTTCTGGCGCTGTGTTTTGTTGACTTTGAACGACGATATCGTTATCGATACTATTGGACCCAGAGGGCGCAGTTTCTCCAACAGTAAAACTTGGAAAACTTACTGAATGGGGCTTTAAAGGAGAATTTAGTTTTTTTTTAACCTAGACCCATCTCCTGGCAATAATTATGATTTGGCCACTCACCCAGCGATGTCCGCAGCGTTTCTGGCCGTCCTAGCGTTGTTTTGAGATCAATAGCGTCCAAGTCAGTTGTAAAATGGAGCTGATTTGGGGCCAAGTGTGAGCCTGTCTTTCCTGCATCTAAATAGCTATTTTTATTCCCGTTTTCGCCACAATCCGTAATAATGTGATCCCTCAACATCCACCAGAGTGATATTTCGCCCCAGGCCATTTCCTGGAGTCTCCCAGGGATCAAATTGCCTCAAACGTGATCTCGGTCACCAAGTCTCGTAAAGTCCCGCGATACTTTCCTGCCGACTGGCCAACTAACAGGTAGGACGCTTTGCGGTGGTGGTTTTAGTGTAACCTATGTGGGGTTTGGCATAACCTTTATTATTTCGAATCCCACATAGGGATGTCCGAGATTTGCCGAAGATGTCCGAACCAGAGCCGATGCAGCTCGAGGGAGCCCGAGTCGCTCCCGAGGAACGAAACCGTTGCAGGCGGGACAATTGTTGCTTCTATTGTGGCAAGACGGGCCATTATATTAATGACTGTGTGCTGCGCCCGGGAAAAGACCAGGCCCCTCTGTAGCACGGAGGATACAGATGGGCCAGACCTCCTGCTCTTCCTCCTCCCGCCCAAGAACACAACTACAGGCTTCTATCGTTTGGCAAGGTAAAACTCACTCATTCCCTGTTTTCATTGATTCTGGCGCAGATGAAAATTTTATGGATGTGTCGGTGACCGAACAGCTTAACCTTTCTCTTGTGGACTTAGAGGTGCCGTTGAAGGTTAATGCCCTGAATGGAGATTATTTATTCACCCTCACCAAGAAGACGGTGCCTGTGAAACTTCACCTGTCTGGGAATCATCAGGAAATCATCAGTTTTTATGTGGGCTGTTCTCCTGGTACTCCTCTGTTACTTGGCCTCCCCTGGCTCATGACACATAGCCCACACATTGACTGGGGAAAGGGCATTATTCACAGCTGGAGCCCTTTTTGCCATGCACATTGTCTTAAATCCGCCTTGGTGTCTAATGCTATCTGTCCGCCTTCTCCACTTCCAGCACCAGATCTGACGTTGGTACCAGCTGAATATCACAACCTGGGTGAGGTATTTAGCAAGCATCGAGCTCTCTCTCTTCCACCTCATCGACCCTATGATTGTGCCATAGAGTTGAAACCTGGAGCGAGCCTGCCGGGTAGCCGACTGTATAACATCTCCCGTCCAGAGCGTGAAGTAATGGAGGAGTATGTTCAAACATCTATAGTGGCTGGACTGATTCGCCCCTCTTCTTCACCAGTTGGAGCAGGGGGTTTTTTTGTGAAGAAGAAAGATGGCACCCTGCGGCCCTGCATAGATTACCGGGGGTTGAATGCCATAACCATCAGAAATCGCTACCCTCTTCCCCTCATCAGTTCGGCGGGGGATCCATTACATGGGGCAACCATATTCACCAAGCTCGACCTGCGTAATGCTTATCATCTGGTGCGCATCCGTGAGGGCGACGAATGGAAGACGGCATTCAATACCCCCAGTGGTCATTTTGAGTACCTTGTCATGCCTTTTGGGCTCACCAACGCTCCTGCCGTTTTCCAAGCCATGGTAAATGATGTTCTACGTGACATGTTAAACCAGTTTGCTTTTGTTTACCTAGATGATATTTTGATCTTCTCCAAGTCGCTCCCTGACCACGTCCAGCATGTCCGCCAGGTGTTGCAGCGGCTCTTGGAGAATAAGCTGTTCGTCAAAGCAGAAAAATGTGAGTTCCACGTGCCTTCCACTTCCTACCTGGGGTTCATTGTTGCTGAGGGTCAGATGAGTATGGACCCGGCCAAGGTGAGTGCTGTGGCGGAGTGGCCTGAACCCATCAACCGCAAGCGGCTACAGAGGTTCCTGGGCTTCTCAAACTTCTATCGGCGCTTTGTCCGGAACTACAGCCATGTGGCAGCACCTCTGACGGCACTAACCTCTACTTCCTTCCAGTTTCGGTGGACTCCTGAAGCGGCTGCTGCTTTCAGGGACCTGAGGGCACGGTTCACGTCGGCTCCTGTCCTGGTGCAACCTGACACCTCTCGTCAGTTTGTGGTGGAGGTAGACGCATCTAACGTGGGAGTTGGCGTGGTCCTGTCACAACGATCTGCTGTGGATGAGAAGCTTCACCCCTGTGCATACCTTTCTCACAAGTTGGAGCCCCATGAGAGAAATTACGATGTGGGAAACCGGGAGCTACTGGCAGTGGTTCTGGCATTGGAGGAGTGGCGGCACTGGCTTGAAGGCGCCGAACACCCGTTCGTGGTATGGACTGACCATAAGAACTTGACCTACCTCAAGAACGCCAAACGCCTAAATTCTCGTCAGGCCAGATGGGCGTTGTTTTTTAACCGTTTTCAGTTCACCTTGACTTTTCGACCGGGGTCCAAGAATACTAAGGCCGATGCACTGTCTCGCCAGTATGCTGCAGAAGGGGAGGAGACGCCAGTGGTGGAGACCATTCTACCCGCTACATGTGTGGTCGGGGTTCTGACCTGGGAGGTCGAGTCAGCTGTATTGGAGGCCCAGCGTGCGCAGCCGGACCCTGGTACAGGTCCTCCTGGTTGCCTGTTTGTCCCGAACTCTGTGCGCTCCACGGTGCTCCAGTGGTGCCATGCCTCTAGACTCAGCTGCCACCCGGGTCGGAATCGCACCATTGAGCTGCTCCGGCGTCATTTCTGGTGGCCCACATTGGAGGTTGATGCCCGCAGTTATGTGGCCGCCTGTCCGGTGTGTGCACAACATAAGACTTCTAACCAGCCTAGCGCTGGTCTTCTGCGGCCCCTGCCTGTACCACGTCGTCCCTGGTCACACATTGGTGTGGACTTTGTCACTGGTCTGCCACCATCCAAAGGTAACACAGTCATTTTTACAATCATTGACCGTTTCTCAAAGGCTGCTCATTGTATTGCTCTCCCCAAGCTTCCCTCTGCCACAGAAACCGGGGAGATTCTGGTTCTTCATGTTTTCCGACTCCATGGCATTCCAGTGGACATTGTCTCTGACCGTGGTCCACAGTTCACCTCAAAGGTATGGAAGGCTTTTTGCACCGCTCTGGGCGCGACAAGTAGCCTATCTTCTGGTTTTCATCCTCAGACGAATGGTCAAGTGGAGCGATGGAACCAGGAGTTGGAGACGACTCTGCGATGCTTGGCCTCCTCTCAACCTTCTACCTGGGCAGCACAGCTTGTTTGGGCGGAGTACGCGCACAATTCTGCTGTCAGCACAGCCACGGGTATGTCCCCTTTCCAATGTTCGTTGGGTTATCAGCCCCCATTGTTCCCCGAACAGGAAGAGGACGTAGCAGTTCCATCGGTGCAGGCACACCTCCGACGCTGTCGCAGAGCTTGGAGGACGGCCCGCTCAGCCCTGCTGCGAGCATCCAGTCGCAACCAGCGACAGGCCAATCGTCGTCGCGCTTCAGCCCCAGTATACCGTCCAGGGCAGAAGGTTTGGCTTTCAACGGCTCATCTGCCTCTACGTACGGAGTCACGTAAGCTCTCACCCAAGTTCATTGGACCCTTTGTGATCGAGAGGATTATTAATCCTGCTGTTGTTAGGCTGAAGCTGCCCCGGACCCTCCGGGTGCATCCATCATTTCATGTGTCTCATATTAAGCCTGTTGCCACTAGTGCATTGTCCATGCCCGTTCCCCCCCCCCCCCCCCCCCCCTCCTCCTAGGATGCTGGATGGTGGACCTGTATACACTGTCCACCGGCTCCTTGATGTTCGCCGCCGGGGTCGGGGGCTGCAATACCTGGTGGACTGGGAGGGCTACGGCCTGGAGAAACGTTGCTGGGTCCCGCGGCGTCACATCTGCGACTCCGCCCTCATCCGAGCGTTTCATCTTCAGTACCCGGATCGGCCTTCTGGGGCGCCTGGAGGCGCCCGTAGAGGGAGGGGTACTGTCATGGAGGCTGGCCAGTCCTCTTCCTCTCACTAACCCTGCTCTGTTCCCTGTTGTCTGTGGGCGTGTGTTTAGGCTGGGGGGCTGAGTGGAGGCGGCGTTTCCCCAAGGTGTGGCCCATTACCAGGCAGGTCCGCCCATCAATTAGGCGGACTATATATACACTCTGGTTCTGCAAGATGGCGTCCGGTTATTGTCTTGAAGTCCTGCCTCATGCCACTAGCTGTTTTGGTTTGTACTTTGACTTGTCTCTATCTTGGTTTTGGTGATCACTTTTGGATCTTGATGTCTCGTTCTCCTCTCTTCTTGCCAGTCTGCCTGAGTCCTGCCGCTCTCTCTGTCTGCCTCCTCTCGCCTTGCCGGTCTGCCTGAGTCCTGCCGACCTGCCTCTCTCTGCCTGTCTCTCTCTGCCTGCCTGGCCGCCCTTGCCCAACGGACACGCAGCGGTGCGCCCCGCCAACGCGTCCTGGACATCCCCGTGCGCTCTGGAGACGCACCCTCGTCAAGATCATTGTTTCCACGTTTTGGCTACAAGCCCTATTTAGGTTTAAAGACCTTATTAAATTCAACCTCAGTTTAAATCTAAGCCTGTGTCCGTGTTTGGTTCTGGGTTTTCTGTTTAACCGTGACACACACACACACACACACACACACACACACACACACAGACACACTCTCTCACAGTCACAAATAACTCTGTGTGTGTGTGTGTGTGTGTGTGTGTGTGTGTGTGTGTGTGTGTGTGTGTGTGTGTGTGTGTGTTCAGGCGGGGTCAGTGCAGTGGTGCAGTTGCTGCGCAGTGAGGGTGGGGTGCTGAGAGAGGCAGCAGCTCAGGCACTCGCTAACCTCACACACAACAACCAGCTCAACGTCTGGTGAGTGACAGACAACCTCACACACAACAACCAGCTCAACACCTGGTGAGTGACAGACAACCTCACACACAACAACCAGCTCAACGCCTGGTGAGTGACAGACAACCTCACACACAACAACCAGCTCAACACCTGGTGAGTGACAGACAACCTCACACACAACAACCAGCTCAATGCCTGGTGAGTGACAGACAACCTCACACACAACAACCAGCTCAACACCTGGTGAGTGACAGACAACCTCACACACAACAACCAGCTCAACACCTGGTGAGTGACAGACAACCTCACACACAATAACCAGCTCACCAACCTCACACACAACAGACAACCTCACACACAACATACAACCTCACACACAACAACCAGCTCAATGCCTGGTGAGTGACAGACAACCTCACACACAACAACCAGCTCAACGTCTGGTGAGTGACAGACAACCTCACACACAACAACCAGCTCAACAACCTCACACACAACAGACAACCTCACACACAACATACAACCTCACACACAACAACCAGCTCAATGCCTGGTGAGTGACAGACAACCTCACACACAACAACCAGCTCAACGTCTGGTGAGTGACAGACAACCTCACACACAACAACCAGCTCAACGTCTGGTGAGTGACAGACAACCTCACACACAACAACCAGCTCAATGCCTGGTGAGTGACTGACAACCTCACACACAACAACCAGCTCAAGGCCTGGTGAGTGACAGACAACCTCACACACAACAACCAGCTCAACACCTGGTGAGTGACAGACAACCTCACACACAACAACCAGCTCAACAACCTCACACACAACAGACAACCTCACACACAACATACAACCTCACACACAACAACCAGCTCAATGCCTGGTGAGTGACAGACAACCTCACACACAACAACCAGCTCAACGTCTGGTGAGTGACAGACAACCTCACACACAACAACCAGCTCAACAACCTCACACACAACAGACAACCTCACACACAACATACAACCTCACACACAACAACCAGCTCAATGCCTGGTGAGTGACAGACAACCTCACACACAACAACCAGCTCAACGTCTGGTGAGTGACAGACAACCTCACACACAACAACCAGCTCAACGTCTGGTGAGTGACAGACAACCTCACACACAACAACCAGCTCAATGCCTGGTGAGTGACAGACAACCTCACACACAACAACCAGCTCAACGTCTGGTGAGTGACAGACAACCTCACACACAACAACCAGCTCAACGTCTGGTGAGTGACAGACAACCTCACACACAACAACCAGCTCAATGCCTGGTGAGTGACAGACAACCTCACACACAACAACCAGCTCAACGCCTGGTGAGTGACACAACCTCACACACAACAACAGGAAAATGTTTCTTAACCACCCAGTCAAATTTGAATTGAATTGAATGTGATCTCTATGCTCCCAATGATATTCATCCATGCTCTTAATGCTGTTTCTTTGCTGTGAGACTGTGAGGGCGTATGATGCAAGCATGATGCAAGCATGCTGCAGGCAGGCTGCAGCATGCTTGCCAATAGCCAATGAGAGTCGAGTATGCTGCATGACATGCCCAAAATATGGATGCAGAGCAGCTCCGCTCGCTCATACAGAGATACATGTAATTCCGCATTGAGTCTGATCATCCCCCCGAGACAAATAAATGTCGTAAAAATCTGCGAAAATAGCCCGCCAACAGATACAAAGACATGAGCATAATATGTGTTTAATGTACAAAGAACTGCCGCAATCAGACTTTTGAAACACACATTTAAAAAATCTAAAAGAAATTTCTCTCTCCCTGGAGCTCGAGGTCACTCACCAACCCCCTCCTCTAACTGCAGAAACAACATGTAAAGTTTTGACAAATTTTGTAAATGTACAGTATCACTGCACTGCAAATTGATTACTCCTAAATGAGAATGCGTGTGCCACAAAGTATTAATGATATTAGCCTATTGTTGAACGTATAAGTGTGCAATGTCTAAAACTGTGGTCTGGAGCAACTGTGGTCTGGAGCAGTGTGTCATTTAGAAGTGAAGTGGAACCAGTGTCTCTTCCTCTCTTAAACTGTCTCCCTGTAGTTCTACCTCATTAAATATCTCTTTACTCCGCCGCTCTCCATTTTATCCTCTAATTTTATTCCCCAGACAAATCCTCCCTGCACCCCACACCTCTCTTGCTATCTGACTCACTATTTCTATATTACTATCTCCTTCTATTCTCCAGACAGCTCCACCCGTTACCTCCACCTCTCATCCTGCACCATTCCATCACGACTAGTCTTTGTCTTCTGTTCCCCTACTACTCTCCTCATATACCTTTGATCTCTCTTACATCTGTCTCTGTCAACACAGCAAACAAGGTCAACTTTGGCTTTGTCTTGTCCCATGTGTAGATTTATGACACAGTAAGGTATGCAGCACGATATACCGGCAATCATATTGGTATGGGACAGCCGATGTTGTGTAATCTTTTTATATCAGTATCAGCCAAAATGTTCATATTGAGAGGAAACAATGCGGGAAATCAATGATTTATGGGCTTTTCCAAATGTTTTGGAAATAAAGAAAGACATTACTTTTTCAAATTCACAGTGTTTACATGTGTTTTTCAGTATGTACAAAATTTGATTATCATAAAAACTTTTTTATTTAATCTGCAAAAAATTTCATATCAGTGTATCCCTACACATACTGTAGCTGTATGTGCATGTGAATGTGCAAGATTATGGTGTGTGTGTGTGTGTGTGTGTGTGTGTGTGTGTGTGTGTGTGTGTGTGTGTGTGTGTGTGTGTGTGTGTGTGTGTGTGTGTGTGTGCGTGCGTGCGTGCGTGCGTGCGTGCGTGCGTGCGTGCGTGCGCATGCATGCATGTGCGCGTGTATCCAACTAAGGTAGATATGTGTGTGTGTGTGTGTGTGTAATGCATTATGTGTGAGAGTGAGAGAGAGGGAGAGAGAGAGAGAGAGAGAGAGAGAGAGAGAGAGAGAGAGAGAGAGAGAGAGAGAGAGAGAGAGGCAGACAGACTATAACAATTGTGCTCTCATCTGTCTCTGTTGTGTCCCCCAGTGTGGTGTACGAGGCAGGAGGCCACGAGATGCTTGTCCAGCAGCTCGGTGACAGCTGTCCCGGGACGGTGGCCCACGCCGCTGCTGCACTCGCCAACATGGCCAAACAGGAAGTGCTCCGATGCAGCATCCTGTCACATGGAGCGGCGCGGTGTCTGGTGGAGCCTCTGAAGTCTGCAGACCCACAAGTCCTGGGCCATGCCACGCTGTGCCTGGCAGCGCTGGCTTGCAATGCAGAGGCCAGGGCAGAGGTAGGTCTAGCACACATCCACACCTAGTAATATAACGGTGGCAAGTAACACATTTTGTTAAAGAAAAGTTAAAACATGCAGTGATGAATAATGTGATAACTTTAGGTTATTCATTATTGTACACATATGTTGAATTGTATTGTATTGTACTGCATTGTGCTATGATATATTATATAACACTACACTGTACTAATTTATAAACTTCTGAAATGTATGATATGTAATAGAGTGAGCTGATTCACTCTCTTTTTGTCTTTGTTGTTATAATTATCAACAATGTTACTGTATTATGTTTTATGTTATGTGTTTGGACCCCAGGAAGAGTAGTCTCACCTTGGTGCAGACTAATGGGGATCCACAATAAACAATAAACAATAAACAATAAACACACAAAACACCATTTCTGGAATTTCATGGAAACAGGGAAAGTCAGGGATCAATTCTCTGGGAATACCAGGGAATTTACAAATATGTCACTTCATAGGAATACACCACAATGTATTTTACAACTTGTTTAACATTTTCCTTAAATTTGGTGACTGTTTTCAGCTGTTTTTCGCCACATTAAGCCCAAATGCAATGGAAATCAGATGGTTTACCCCTGTAGAAAAAAACAGCACTAAACACCCTGCAAGAACTAAAACTTTCAGGTCATATAAGCGTTCTGACTTAGTTATGGAAAGTCATGGAAGTCATCAATCACTGCTACAATGAGAATGTTGTGTTTAGTTCTTAAGCCACAATGACACAAATGTTAATTATATGATTTTTCTTATAAACTGTCCAAGAATACTTTCACGGTGTACAGTATATGCATATGTCCTCTCTCTATGCACCATCTGTCCTGTATAGCTACGAAACGCAGGTGGCCTCGCCCCATTGGTCAATTTGCTGCGCTCCAATCACAAGGATGTGCGTCACAATGCATGCTGGGCAGTCAGTGTCTGTGCCAGCGATGAGCCCACTGCAGTGGAGATGTGCAAATTTGGGTGAGACACTAATATCAGATGCAAAGAACAGATACACATGACATTTAACATGTT
This sequence comes from Poromitra crassiceps, assembly GCF_964638095.1. NCBI lineage: Eukaryota > Metazoa > Chordata > Actinopteri > Beryciformes > Melamphaidae > Poromitra > Poromitra crassiceps. The sequence goes on from NC_139624.1 coordinate 75,844,300, forward strand.
ATCAATCGAGAGCCTTTTACATTTATGGCAATCTCTAGTGTGTGTGTGTGTGTGTGTGTTTGTTTGTTTGTTTATTTATTACACCATTGGTTTTGTGGCTTTAGAATAGTACTTAGCTGATTTGTTGTTTCCTGCCTTGAGCTTAATAAGTTTCAATGAATGAAAATGGAAATTTAAATCAACAAGAAACAAGACACTGTCTAGAAGTCAGTCTACACTGCTATAGTTCTAACCAATTCACGCCTGTTACAACCAACTATATATGGCCACTGTGCACCAACAAGTGTTAGAAAAAGCAATTATGTATTGAATAATTACTCAGAAATACTGTCCTTCAACCAGAGGACATGGGTTTATGCAAGGAGAGGAACAGAGCAATCTCCTAAAGAGCCAGTAGATGGCGGTAAAGGATAGTGTTATGCATCCATCCCTGTGTGTAATTGTAGTCTATCTTCTAGTGCCTGTTTGTCAGTGTGTGTATTCTTATTGTCTTATTGTCTGCTTGTGTATTATGCTTGTGTTCATGTGTGTCTCAGAGCCCTGGAATTGCTTCAGGAAATCAACCAGTCAGTGAATCGCAGGAGCAGGTTCAGTGAGTTAGCCATGGCCAGGCTGCTTGACTTCAACCTGTCTGTCAAATACAGCCAGACAGGCCGTTTGGCCTCCACAGACATCACCACTGATGGCTTCTATGACATCGGACAGGTTTGTGCTATTAAAATTAGCTTTCATTTGTTTACTTTCACTTTGTGAAATGTCAACAAATGTGGGAAAAATTGGAGACACCTGTTACAACTCCAGTTATTCTCATAATTTGATATTTTTAAAGAATGCCTGATGCACATGTCTCAAGTGATGACAGGGTGTCTCAAGTATGTTTCCAGGTGACTTATTGACTTTGATTGCATTTTACAGGTTACAACCATTGACCCCTGTCTCTCTCCTCTCCTCTCTCTCTCTCTCTCTCTCTCTCTCTCTCTCTCTCAGGTTTGTGCAGGCCAGCAGGTTTCGACTCTCGAGGAGTTGTCCAAGCAGCTAGTCAACCAGCACCGGCCCATCATCGCTGTCAACATAGCAGCAGAGTATGATCCCAATACCACATCAATAGACACAACTGTTCATTAATGATAATACATTTCATTTGACAATTTCATTACATTTCTGATTATGGCTTACCTATCAGCATCCTTTAAATACCTTGTAATTACAATTTTGGGACTGGCCTTAGGTAGCTTTGTTCTCCTGGAGACAGCTATGAAGTTATGGTCACTGAAGCCAACTGGGACAGACAACGGTGTAGAACACATACAGTATCTGGAGTGTTAGTGTAAATGTGATCAATGCATTTGGATGACAGCCCCTCACTTTTAGTTTCTGATTTCTGTGTGGTGCTGATGGACAGCTCCTTTTACAAACAAAAAAGTATGGGGAAGAAACTGTTCTTCAGTGCTGGACTGGCAGACATTTTATGTAGACCCACTGTCATGTCACTTATATTGTGATATTTCTCTTGAAGAGAATGTTCATTCTCTGTCTGCAGGACAGTAAAAAATGGAGGTTTGGCAAAAACAAGTATTTGATGGTTTGTGTACTAGGAAGTGCATGTAGGAAGGGAACTAGGTGGATGATACACAGTTTGTGCCAGTTTGTGCAGGAACACTTAGTACACATGCGTTCATCCTAGCTGGGCCCCTTATACCAGTGGTTCTCAAATTTCTTCACATGAAGGACCCCTAAACTGACAAAAATTAGACCACGGACCCCCATTTGATAGGATTTTGTCCCATGGTCCCCCATATGATAATAAGAGTGATGCTTTTAGATGTTTTATTACAGAAAGTGTATAAAACCCATGACCAAAATAGTCATTGTGTTACTTATGAATGGCATTATAGCAAAAATAAATTAGCCCCTTATGGCTGGGGACCCCATGGAACCCCCTCAAGGACCCCTGGGAGTCCCCGGACCCCCATTTGAGAACCACTGCCTTATACAACTTCAAGTATGGATGGGAAGTCAAACACCAGCAACCCGGCAAATGCTAGTGAATCTTTGGCTGGGACTGTCAGGTTTTCCGTCTGGCAGGGGATCAAGCATCATTTTGGGATTTACAAACTGTTGTAGCTATTAGACTACGATCACCCTCCCCTTCTCTCCGCCAATCAGGTGCCCCGCTTTTCTCCTTTTCTCCTCTCCTCTCTTCCCCCCTCCCTGTGAGCTAGGCCTCATAGGGTAAACGATCCCATTCCTTTAAGATGGTGACATGCTCGCAGCAAAAGACTCTTTGTGTGACACCAGTGGACTTCTGAACATACACACACAACCAAAAGCAAGTGCGCGCGCCGCACACACACACACACACGATGCAGCTCAGAATTCACATTTGCGCGCTAACCGACACACCCCACACACACACACACACACACACACACACACACCACACAATACGTGCACATACACACCTTGTTATGTGGTGCACACACAGACAAGCACGAGCACATGCTCACACAGGGATTCAGCATTTGTATTAATTAACTTTGCCAAAGAGAGCAGTACCCCCTCACACACACACGCACGCACACACACACACACACACACACACACACACACACACACACACACACACACACACACCACCGCAGGCATTTTTAAGGAGCCTGTTATGCAAGCCATCTGTGGATCTGTGGCTTGACCCCATGTTAACCCTGCACATTCAATTATTATGCATCATATTTCTTACTTTATTTTTTATCTTCCTTTCCAATATCTTCAGACCAAACAAAGACCCCCCCCCCCCCCCCCCCCCCCCCTCACCCTCCGACCCTGTCTGTTTCAACCGTCTTGGCTCTTGTTCATAATGCAAAGTCACTGTGATGTAGTTATTCTTAGAGCAGCATTATCACTCTTATAAAACGCTGAAGTATCGGTTTTCCAACACAGTGCTTTTGTTTTGCTGTTGTATTGGACAAACATTTCAGGGATCAGAACCTAATCTAATATTATTATCAACCAGGATACAAAACACTGGCTTCCATTCGTAATCGAATGTCACAGAGTTGTTGAATGTTTTCATTCAGTTCTGCTGCCTGCCCACTGTCACACTACTCGCGCTCTTGCCGTGCTGCATGCACAAACCAAGCCACTCTTTCGTGGCCTTTATGAAGGCATCTTATGAAGGGATCTATCATGTCTTTGAGGGCCGAAACTAACTGACTTTAGAATGACCTACTGTATATCAAGGAAGTTGTTTTTCCGCTGTTATGTTTTGCTGTCAGTCTGCCAGTAGGATATCTCAAATAGCCTATTTATGAATGGTTTTCCATTAAATCAGAAGGACCGACGGAACTGAATATATTTTTGGTGTGGTGATTTGGGATTTCTGACATTAGACGATTATCGTTTTTTAGCCGTAACTATGAAACGGGCAAATATAATAATAATAATAATACATGGCATTTATATAGTGCTTTTCTAGAACTCAAAGTGGCTTAACACTATACACTAAGGGGCGGCGTTAGTAAGTCAACAGAGAGACAAACAGTGGACAAACATAACACAGACACAGAAGGATGGATGGAGGATGGGGGGGGGCTAAGAGAAGGCAATGGAGAAGAGATAGGTGTTGAGGTGTGATTGAAAGACTGTGAGGGACTCAGATGTCTTGGGGAGACAGCAAAGTGCTGTGTGATGACATGAACCAGTCTGTCTCCATGCAGAGTGCTGTGTGACATGAACCATTCTGTCTCCATGCAGAGTGCTGTGTGACATGAACCATTCTGTCTCCATGCAGAGTGCTGTGTGATGACATGAACCATTCTGTCTCCATGCAGAGTGCTGTGTGATGACATGAACCATTCTGTCTCCATGCAGAGTGCTGTGTGACATGAACCATTCTGTCTCCCTGCAGAGTGCTGTGTGACATGAACCATTCTGTCTCCATGCAGAGTGCTGTGTGACATGAACCATTCTGTCTCCATGCAGAGTGTTGTGTGATGACATGAACCATTCTGTCTCCATGCAGAGTGCTGTGTGATGACATGAACCATTCTGTCTCCATGCAGAGTGTTGTGTGATGACATGAACCATTCTGTCTCCATGCAGAGTGTTGTGTGATGACATGAACCATTCTGTCTCCATGCAGAGTGTTGTGTGATGACATGAACCATTCTGTCTCCATGCAGAGTGCTGTGTGATGACATGAACCATTCTGTCTCCATGCAGAGTGTTGTGTGATGACATGAACCATTCTGTCTCCATGCAGAGTGCTGTGTGACATGAACCATTCTGTCTCCCTGCAGAGTGCTGTGTGATGACATGAACCATTCTGTCTCCCTGCAGAGTGCTGTGTGACATGAACCATTCTGTCTCCATGCAGAGTGTTGTGTGATGACATGAACCATTCTGTCTCCCTGCAGAGTGTTGTGTGACATGAACCATTCTGTCTCCATGCAGAGTGTTGTGTGATGACATGAACCATTCTGTCTCCATGCAGAGTGTTGTGTGATGACATGAACCATTCTGTCTCCCTGCAGAGTGCTGTGTGACATGAACCATTCTGTCTCCATGCAGAGTGTTGTGTGATGACATGAACCATTCTGTCTCCATGCAGAGTGCTGTGTGACATGAACCATTCTGTCTCCATGCAGAGTGTTGTGTGACATGAACCATTCTGTCTCCATGCAGAGTGCTGTGTGATGACATGAACCATTCTGTCTCCATGCAGAGTGTTGTGTGATGACATGAACCATTCTGTCTCCCTGCAGAGTGCTGTGTGACATGAACCATTCTGTCTCCATGCAGAGTGTTGTGTGATGACATGAACCATTCTGTCTCCATGCAGAGTGCTGTGTGACATGAACCATTCTGTCTCCATGCAGAGTGTTGTGTGACATGAACCATTCTGTCTCCATGCAGAGTGCTGTGTGATGACATGAACCATTCTGTCTCCCTGCAGAGTGCTGTGTGACATGAACCATTCTGTCTCCCTGCAGGGTGCTGTGTGACATGAACCATTCTGTCTCCATGCAGAGTGTTGTGTGACATGAACCATTCTGTCTCCATGCAGAGTGTTGTGTGATGACATGAACCATTCTGTCTCCATGCAGAGTGTTGTGTGATGACATGAACCATTCTGTCTCCATGCAGAGTGCTGTGTGATGACATTAACCATTCTGTCTCCATGCAGAGTGCTGTGTGATGACATGAACCATTCTGTCTCCATGCAGAGTGCTGTGTGACATGAACCATTCTGTCTCCCTGCAGAGTGCTGTGTGACATGAACCATTCTGTCTCCATGCAGAGTGCTGTGTGATGACATGAACCATTCTGTCTCCATGCAGAGTGCTGTGTGATGACATGAACCATTCTGTCTCCCTGCAGAGTGCTGTGTGACATGAACCATTCTGTCTCCATGCAGAGTGCTGTGTGACATGAACCATTCTGTCTCCCTGCAGAGTGCTGTGTGACATGAACCATTCTGTCTCCCTGCAGAGTGCTGTGTGACATGAACCATTCTGTCTCCATGCAGAGTGCTGTGTGATGACATGAACCATTCTGTCTCCCTGCAGAGTGCCAGCAGATCCACCAGAGGAGAGGCGGGACAGCCCTGACATAGACACCCGCAGCAGCTCTGTCTGCAGCAAGGGAGGCAGCAGGACACCAAGGTGTGTGGAATACGTATAGTGTGTGTGTGTGTGTGTGTGTGTGTGTGTGTGTGTGGGGGGGGGGGGGGGGGGGGGGGTCAGGTATAAATACAGCTGTGAGTATTACTCAAATTTGTACTTCTTAATGCATTTGCTATAGGAAGATGAAGTTTGGTTAAATTTTTGTGTTTGGGCATTGAGTGATTATGGTTGGGACTGCGATGTATGTATGTAAGTCAGTGGAATGTCTTCATACAGTATATTAAGTAGAGTGATACTTGTGAGCACGCCGCTCACCTTGAACTTCAACAGGATTTTGTAGTATCCTTCTGAAAACAAAAGCATGCTGCCGAGGAAGTTGAACAACATCATCGAACAAAATAATAATGATCTTTCCTGTTCTCCTAAATGTTTTCTCTTCTTTGGTATGATGCTTCCTTTTTCACCACAGTTACCCACTTTCACAAATGTCAATTTAAGTATCTTGGGTGCCAAAAAACAATACTTGTGATACTTATTGTTGGCATCAATATCAATTTTAATGTATCAGTGGGATCTCAGCTTTTAATTTTTAGCCAGAAAAATCAATGGAGTATGGCCTGGTTTATATTCAATTTACTAGCAATGTACCCAGCGTTGCCCGGGTTAAATTTTGCTTTGCCGGAAATGATGGTGGTTTCCAGGCGGTTCCAGGACTTTACAACCAGCCTATGGCCTTCCCCAGATCATAACCGACTGCCATGTAAATTTTCTGCCCAATTCGTCCCGGGGTGTGGACGTGAGGTGGTTTCCAGGATTTTCAAGGACTTTCCAGGTGGTTCCAGGACTTAAGGACCTGCCCATGACCTTCCCATCCCGTGATCATAACCCACTGCCATACAAAATTTCAGCCCAATCTGACCTGGGGTGTGGCAGTGCATTAAAGAAACAGACAGACAGACAGACAGACAGACAGACAGAGAGACAGACAGACAGACACACAACTTCAACTTTAGTATATAGAGATACACAAATGTTACAGAGAATATGTATTGTATAGTAATTTCATTCAACAATGACAGGTATCAAAATGGCTTCATAATCGGTATTGAATGTGAAGTAGAAAGCCGTATCAAAGATAGCCCCCTTTATAAGTCAACAGCCCTTTGTCTCTGTGTACAGTAAATATATGTATAAGTCAACAGCCCTTTGTCTCTGTGTACAGTAAATATATGTATAAGTCAACAGCCCTTTGTCTCTGTGTACAGTAAATATATGTATAAGTCAACAGCCCTTTGTCTCTGTGTACAGTAAATATATGTATAAGTCAACAGGCCTTTGTCTCTGTGTACAGTAAATATATGTATAAGTCAACAGGCCTTTGTCTCTGTGTACAGTAAATATATGTATAAGTCAACAGCCCTTTGTCTCTGTGTACAGTAAATGGAAGTTGAAGGAAGAAGACAAACATAAAGAAGATGAAAGCAGTAAGGCCAAGCATGAGAAGCCGTGGACGATGATGTTTGACGCCTCACTGAAGGCTCTCGTTACTGAGGCCACCAAATCCATCCTCCCACTGAGCGACGGAAGCCAGCAGTATACTGCTTTGGCCAGGTGACTGACACACATCAACACATACTGTACCGCTAACCAACATGCAGGAGTGTCACACCTCTCTAAAAGTGTTAGATTAACAGCTGATACACAATAGACAAACTGAGAACTCAATTAAATCCAACGCAGCCAGTTTGAACTGATTCCTGGACTGTTGTGGGTTTTCTATGTGCACGTGTTTGGTTGTCAGGCTGGTGAGTGAAGCCATGGGCGGGCCGGTGGTGGTGGACAGGTTGCACGAGTTCCCGTGGGAGCTCCACCTCAGCGAGCTCAAGTTTGAGCTGCACTCCAACGTTGTTCCCATCGGCCGGATCTCCAAGGGGATCTACTGCCACAGGGCAATGCTTTTTAAGGTACAGTGCACCTGGATAACTACTAACCATCCAAGCATCATCATTATCTTCTACATATCCATAATGTATCCATCTTTCATTCCAAGTCACCATACCTGTCTCATCTTTGCTCTGTACCCTTGCAGTGTCTGGCTGATCGTATTGGAGTGAGCTGCACTCTTGTTAGAGGCGAGTACAACCGGGCTTGGAATGAGGTCCTCATCCCAGGGGCCCTCTCCACACCTGGGTGCTCCCCCCAACCCTGCCGCTACATAGTAGACCTCATGCACCATCCTGGATGCCTGCTGACAGCCAACAGCCCTGCTGCTATACAATACCAGACTATATAGACCAACATGGTATCATAGAAATGGAAATGAAATACCATGACCAGTCATTTCACTTATGTATAGTAGATGACTGTATTCTGAATTCCATACAATAAAGTATTATTCAACGCATGTGTTGATTAGACCTTGGTGCCTGAATGAGGTGTCTGCTTGTTAAGTCCTGTGGGGCCTCTCGCCAGATGCCTCATTTTACCGTGGTGGAAATGATACCCAATAAGGAGTATTAGACAACCAATATCTGATTGGAATATATATATATATATATATATATATATATATATATATATATATATATTATATATATATATATATATATATATATATATATATATATTTACATGTGTGGTGAGGTGGGTGTATCCCATTCCCTTTATAATGATCTGTCTTGAGTATACAAGTTGTTTCTGTACTAGGCTAGGCATCCAGGCTATGTTCTGTTTGTTTGTGTGTGTGTGTGTGTGTGTGTTGTTTATGTTCTGTAAAGAAAACATTGGATACATATATGTACAGTATGTTGAGCATGTATCTATGCAAAATGTAGGCATATAGTGCCTGTTGGTGTATGGGTGGTGTAAGTCTGCACCTGTTAACTGCGCCTTATATTATTTTTTATTTTTTTTATGTATGACCTACTGCACATTTTGTACTTCTAAAACCCACAATAAACAAAGTTGTGGGGAAAAAACTCCTGTGGGGCCGACAGTGTGCATAGCTGGGAAAACATTCACCTTTGGCCCTCCTGCACTAGCTCTACTGGGTTGCAACTGAAGAGACGAGACCAAACTGTCCTTGCACCAGAAACTCTGCAAGACTGGTCAGAGCTGGTTAGCAGGTGGTCTTATCCGCAGTTTGTGGCACGCCTCAGCTCAGGTGACAAAGGCTGAGAAACATGTTTATAGGAATCTTACAAAGGAGGTGTCAGTTTTAGCATATAGGCTGTTTGTCTTCTTTGGGACAACACACTCTTACTTTTCAACACAATATAGAGTATAATGACTATAACACATGGCCTATTGGCTATTGTGTTGAAAAGTAACACCAGTGTGTGTGCTATCACAAAAAAAGACACATGCTTTTCAAGAATGTAGGCCTATATTGTAGCCTATGTTGTGACTGCCTATTCCCAAACAAAAACGCTAACATTCCTCTATAGCCTAGCTACCTATAGGGACTTGAAAGTGAAGTGAGTTTTTAGTGATGATCGCTTTATGGTAATTTCTGATCTGATATGCCATCACTGATCATTCATATACAATTCATATAGGCCTAGTTTTGTATGCTATTTTTCATTTATTATATCCCAATGTATTTAGGTTATTGCACAATCACATCGTCCAGCAATAAGCAACCGTTCAGCCCTATAACTACACTCCGACCTTGACCTATATAATTAACCTCCTCAAGTGTGTTTTTTGACCGGGTCACCATATAGCAGAGCAGCGCAGACCCGCCGCGCTGTGTGCACACTGCACATTGACAGACAGGGCAGCCACTGAACTCTGCACTTGACTTGACTGCAGCCAGCGCGACCAAACCACTGAACAGCGGAAACATGTCTCGGTTCATCGGCCGTCTGTCGCTCGTCATCTCTCAGCAGGCGACAGCCAAATCTGCCACGTTACCAAAGACAATCCCCTCCGTCATCCGTCCTGTCTGCACTAGTCAAGGTAGGCTGCTATCAGACATTTGATTTGTTTATTGTCACACTGCATGTGTGTGTGAGATATAGCCTACCGGTAGCCTATCTCACCTCCAGGCTGCAAATCCCCCCATTCACAACATCATGCTGTTTAATTATCACTGCAGGTTGCATGAGGCTACGTGTTGTATTTTTACTGTTGGAATACACTATTTAGCAAAACTATTATGAGAAAGATGCTACTATAGCCTAGGCTACTATTTCTTGTCTCATTATGCAATAGCACACAGTGGGGAAGGCCCTTGCAGGGGATCCCCAGAAAAATCAGGAATAGTTTAATTTCACTATTGTTAGAGAAGGTGATAGTCTGTTTTGAGGTTTCATTCTTCAAGATGTTGTCTTCTCATCTACACCACAGACAGTTAATATGATAATTCTGCACCAGTGATATAACAAAAATGTTCTTGTGGGTTATTTGGGGGTCCGTAATGTGGAAAAAGCTCAGGAATCCCTGCAAAAGAGGTGATTTTAGGATGCAGAAAACAGACCAGTTGAGGTGAACACAAAGCCACCCACTACTGACTATAGTGAGGGCAAATGTGCTTTAAGGAATGAATAGGACCAGTGGACTCATCATCATGCAAATTAATTCAAAATAAACCTTCTGTGACTTCTGGTTTGAAAACTGTTGTCTCTACAGGCTTGCAGTCTCTCACTCGTTATAATGAGACTACAGACTGGAAGAAGAAACTCAGCCCAGAACAATATGTAGTCACCAGAGAAAAGGGGACAGAGTTGGTGAGTATAATGTAATCCCCCAGATTAACAAATGTTAATGTTGTGTAATCTAAATAATTTACTTAAATAAATGTGTCAATGTGATGTAATTCCTTCAACATCCACGTCATCAGCACTGTGGCATGAAACCAACACTGTCACAGTCTAACAGACTGACACACATTCAGCCTCATAAACCTTTCAGCACAGCTCCATGAGATTACACAGATGGACTTTGTGCATTTTCTATTGCTGACCTGACCTCAGGTTGAACTAGCCCAGACACTAACTTTCCGGGTGGATTGAATGAATGACTTTGGCACTTCTAATGGCATAATGTTATCAATAATGACCAATTTTGTGTCCAGAAGAAACCAATTATCATTGAATAAGTCAGAATCAGCTTTATTGGCCAAATATGTTATTTTATTTATTTTATTTTATGTATTATTTTTTATTTGTATTACTGACTGTAATTAATAACTGGCATCTTCTCCCATAGAAAGTGTTTCATTCATAATCCAAATAACAACGCATGTATGAAATGTCAAGAATACATGATCATAAGAGTAAAATCAAACACTTTTCCACAATTTTGAAATTTGACTGTATAGGTTATACATTATTTCTGCTGGACACGGACCAATTACTACACAATCATGAGTTTATGGGGGGGGGCATCCGCAGTAAAATGATCAAAACATCCTGATATGAGAGCACAACTATTGGCCCTGTGTTTCTGCCCCGCTGACAGTGTGTGTGTGCATGTGTGTGTGTGTGTGTGTGTGTGTGTGTGTGTGTGTGTGTGTGTGTGTGTGTGTGTGTGTTCCAGCCCTTTAGTGGGATCTACCTTAACCATAATGAAAAGGGGATGTACCACTGTGTCTGCTGTGAAGCTCCACTCTTCAGGTAAACACCCTGTTGCTATCTTAATGCTATTTTATCTAATGAAAACTACTGAAGAATCACTGCCAAACATGGGAATAAAGAGGGGGAATAGAGTACCGCAGGGATGATGTATTTTTGTAGGCTTTATCCAGAAATCACTGCCATTTGGTTCTTCAGTGGAAAAGTCTATGGGGTTTTAGAATGGGGATTTCACTTAATGCATAAAATAAGAAGGTCTGTGGTCAGGCCCGTAGCCAGGGTTTGAGGAATACCGAGGTCATTTTAGCGAGGCGTGGGGGGGCCAGAATAGAAAAGTGTGTCCATTTTAAAGTAAAATGCTTCAATCTGGTGCACTTTGAGAGCAAAATTAAGAGGCTAGATCTATAAAGAACTACAGACATCATGTTAGATTAATATCCTCTTTACTGTGCTGTTGCTTTAAAATGATACAAAAAATAAATGTCTCCCCATATAATATAATTTATATTCTGCATACAGGTCACATGGCAGAATACTGCTCAATTAAATACAATGGCCCATCTACACAAACATCACTTACAGGGGAGTTACTTACCCATTCACTTCAATAGAACTGTCCCCAAAGTCTAGCCCCAATCTAGCCTCAATGCAAAATCTGAATGTTGTGAGTTATCTCTCTTCCTTCTATAGCACACAGAGAGGAAGCAAATTGTTGCATTTCTCATCAACTGTCACATTAAAACATCAATGACAGATGAATAGATCTTGGGGCCGGGGCTATTTTTCAATTTTTCATTTTTTGTGTGTGTGTGTGTGTGGAAAATACAGAGGTCATGACCTCGGTGTCCTCAATGGTAGCTACGGGCCTGTCTGTGGTTAACAAAAGTTTATGGGAACGTGAAATAGGGTTCAGCATGATACGCTTCACAAACGTGGATAACTTGTTAACCACAGACCTTATTTTATGCATTTAAGTGAAATCCCCATTCTGAAATCCCATAGGTTGAGGCCACGTCTCGTCATAGACGCTGGTTTAGCTGGCTCAGCCTGGCTGCGGGCATGGTCAGGGTGGGGTAAAAACCCCCGTTCTATCCATTCAGCAAAGTTAGAATTTAGCTGATAGCCCAGCCCAGGCAGACACGATCGGGGATTTAACCACCGCAGTAAACGCACATCTGAGCAGACGTCTTGTGTTCTGCTCTAGAACCCCCAAACCTGTAGTTTAGAGCCGCAGCACCGTCTTTTGGTGAGTCAGCCCATGAGATATATGGGCGGTTTTACCCCACTCGCGCGCCAGCCGTTTAACATATTGTGGGCGTTCCCAGACATGCGGACTGTCTCTATAGACTTTTCCACTGAAGAACCTGGAAGTATACTTCCAGACTCTTTCCTGCGGCTCTCTATATGTCTATATGACATCACCACTGCCAGGGGTAGGGGGTTGTGTTTACCAATGGGACTACTACACTACTTATACCAAACAAACAATCAAACAAACAAACAAACAAACAAACAAACAAACAAACTCTCACCAAGAGGAATATGCTCACTGAGTAGATGCTCTAAAAATAATGCTATAAATAACTGACAAACATTGAGAAAATCTCCTTTCTTTCTTTCTTTCTTTCCTCCTGCAATGTACCAATGTCAGCAAGACCCTGAAATCCTGTCTTATCTCTCTCTCTCTCTCTCTCTCTCTCTCTCTCTCTCTCTCTCTCCCTCCCTCCCTCCCTCTCTCTCCCTCTGGGTAGTTCAGAGGCTAAGTACAACTCAGGGACGGGCTGGCCGTCGTTCAGAGAGGCTCATGGGACGTGGGAGAGGGACGAGAGTCTCACCTTGATCATCCGCCGCCCCGACAACAGCCTGGGCAGTACTGGGGTCGAGGTCCTGTGCAAACACGTGAGTTCCATTCTGGGTTATGTAGCCAACGGTCAGTTTACTTACAGTTGAATTTGTCTTTATAGTTTTTTGGGAAAATATAGACGCGTGAATATGTGTGTGTGCGTGTGTGTGTGTGTGTGTGTGTGTGTGTCCTGCAGTGTGATTCCCACCTGGGCCATGTGTTTGAGGATGGACCAGAGCCAACAGGGCAGCACTTCTCTATCAACAGCGTGGCTCTCCAGTTCAAACCCAGAGAGAACCACAAAGCTGATGAGACTGAGTAAACTACCTCCACCCGCCTCAACCTGCGACTTCATCTCAAGCCAATCCATCCATTTGAAAATGCAGTTCATTAATAGATGTCAGAGCATTCCGTCTAAGTCAAAGATATTCTTTCATTAGGGATTTGATAGGAGAGCCATTTTTTCAACATTTGAATTTGAGCCCAATCCCTATTGAGAACCAGCACAATTAGACTGGAGAGAAGCTTGCAAACCAGCAGATCATCGATCAAACTCAAACGTGAATTGAACGTGGAGGTTTCTGTACCTCCTGTCAAGATAATCCCCCACTGAATGTGACTCTTCCCAAATTAGTCCAAGTCACTGGTTTGTTTATGCATTTTTGTTTTTGTTGTGTAGGCAATTTTATTCTCTGTGTGATCTGTGTGAACCTTCTCTGAATGATATTTGTCTCGAAATGTTTTACTTGTCTTTAGGTCTGAAACATGTCAAAAGTATGATATGATTCTGATCCTGGGCTTCACAATTTGTCAATAAATGTATATTTTTTCTGTTCTCTCAATCGTTGGTTTGTGTTTTATTGACATTGGAGCTTGTGAAGGTTTCAAATTCACATATTATAGAGAGCCAAAGTGAACGTCAGTTCCTGCTTCAGCACTGTACCAGAGATTTTCATCCGCCATTTATTTTCCCATAGACATTTGCTTGTAAAATGCTTATAAATATAGATTTACTTGTTCAAACCAAATGGTTCAGATATATTTAGAAACAGGAGAGACCATATAACATTTCACTGGACAGAACATGGTTCCAGGCAGAGTTGTCTATATAGAAGAGTCGCGACAAATGGACGAGATTTTTACTCTCAAGAGTTCCAGGAAGTAAGGTCCTGGATTAAGCAGCAATGTCGAGTTGCAGCAAAATGGACAGTTTGTGTTGTACTTTAAAACATTTTTCTTTTAATCAAATTGTACATTATCAGCTTTATTTTAGCATTCAAAAGTAGCGCGAGAGCCCTTCCTGGCTGTTCATTGGCTAATGAGTCACGCATTTTGGTCCTCCGCTGATGCCACTCTCTCTCTAAATTGCTCTGGTTCCAGGCAGTGCAGTGCAGCTGCAGCCTGCAGGACCACAGAGTAAACAGCACAATGCCGTTATCTGGCCTTTGCCCAATGACACAATTTGACTCTCTAACTTGGTGGTACCATAATGTGACAACAATGCACACAAGACTGACTGGGAAACCATGACACAGCTCGATAGCTTATTGATCCCAACCAATTCAACGGAATACCATTTCAGACTGAATTATGTGGAAAAACGTATTGCTTTGAAGAGAGCATGAAGGGAGTGATCCTCCTGAAACGAGGTCCGTTTTATATCACTGGCTTTAGGACCAATGATACTGATACTTCTCAAAAAAAATTATGAGTACTCAAACAGGTCAGAATTCTAACTCAGAATTCAGACCTGGGACCTGCCTGCTTTCTTCGTAATTGCAGCACTCAGTGCCACCCTTGCTGGAGTCTGTGTCCCACCTCGGCCACCCCAGTCAAAATGGCCTGGACACGCCACTGTAACCACTCCTGAACGTCTGTCCAAATCTTCATGGAATGTAAACATGCAAACATGGCGGTCTACTTACTTATAGATGAATGTGGGCTGACACTGAAGATTGTGTCAATATGGTGTCTGATTTCAAAGCAAATCCCCCATATTGCTTAATGAAGCATTATGGAGGTTTGCTTTGAAATACAAATTCATGAGATAAAAATTTGAGAGAGCAGGACATTTGAAGCAGATGCATTCATTATTAGAGTCATTAGTATATTGGCGATGGAAGGAACGTGGTTTTCAAATGGCTAATTATTGTTGCCGTCAGTGGACTTTGGTCAGGTGGCAAATAATTAATCTTTTTCCAAGTGGAGCAGATGGATGGGGTTTACTGCATCGGGATCATTTAATAGATAAAGTGAATTAGTTGTGATTCACAAAAAATGACATTGTTTTTTTTTCCTGGCATTGTCTGGTAATTCTGCTACTCCACCCAAACTCTACCCAAACTGCCTTTTTCAGGGGTGCTTGTGAAAAACAATCAAATCTGCATGGAAAAATTCCACATAGCGAGGAAGATAGAAACTCCAAAGAATGGATTGCAACCATAATACCTCCTTTTCAATACACAATGTTCACATATTGTTTATAAAATCGATATTGCGTCTTTCTCAAAATTTGCACAGTGTGAATTACGTATTAAAAAGGAAGATTGTGGTGGCAGTCCAGAGTCCACTCTCGGGAGCCGCTTTCTTCCTCACTATGTGGGACTTTTCATGCAAACCATAAAAAGTATTTGCACATACAGTATAGCTGCTAACCCAGGTCTTTGGGCGACTTACAGTAGAAGATGTTAGTTAGCTGCTTGTCTCTCTATCTGGCTGATCCACCTCTTGTGTGCTCCAGATGGGAGGCACATGGTACCTGCTCAACTCAGCCTCCAAGTGCTCCTACCTGATGAAGCATGGACCAAGGTGGAGCCTACGGTCATGACCCTCACCCTCCCCTCCTCCCCTGACAAACCACTCTCTGTCAGCACTAAAACACGCCAGTGAGTACCTGTACTATCATGTATGCACTAGCTCTCGTTCTCACTCTTTCAGTACCTGGATTTATCAACAGAGGGGGCAAATGTGCCACAACAAGTCCCTCTAGTCCAGACTGACTTCAATCTCAAAACCACATGTGCATGCCTTTATTGATTTGCTCTCAATAACAGGAAGAAAGATAACAATGAAATCGCATCAGCTGTTCCCCAAGATGTTTTTTGGTCAACCTGTCCTGGCTTCTTTGAACAGAGAGACAGAGAGAGAGAAGGAGGGAGAGAGAGAGAGAGAGAGAGAGATGAACTCAACTTGTGTAACAATAAATTATTAAAACATCGAACACATCTATCCCAGTTCAAGTTGTTGTTGAACCTTGTTGTGAGTGACTTGTAGGTTACAGAATGTACTTTGTCCTGTGCGGAGGAAGGCTACGTTCACACAGCCATCCATAGTGCTTGAATCTAATCTTTTCCCCCCTAAGTGACACAGGTCAGTCTTTTTCATGACTGTGTGAACAGTACAAGTCACATTGAAAGTGACTTTTTTAAAGACGACCTGGGCTACTTTCAAATGTGGTAAAACATCAGATTCGAATCTGATGTTTTTGAAAATGACTCCGGTGTGAACAGACATCTGGTCCATATCTGACTTAATGCTTCAATGTGACTTCTTCTTCTTCTTCTTCTGTTGAGTTTTATGGCAGTTGGCATCCTTAAATGGTGCATTACCGTTACCTACTGTATTGCTAAAACTATAGTGCAAATACAATATCAATAAAAAGTGTCCACCCAAAATGCGCCCAATATCCATACTGTGGCCCAGACCAGTCGTCTAGGCCGAAGCGTTTTCGTCAAGTCATCTCCTGAAATGTCTTCAATATCCAAACATTTCCTGGCAGCGTCCACCACTTCAATGTGACTTTTACGTCATTCCAGAGCGACATTCGTCACTATTCTGTGCTGGCGGGAGGAGGGAGGGGGAGGACCAACACGCGGGCATTGAAATTAAACCATGAACAACAGATGAAACAACATCATCAGCTACCGCCATGTTTACTGCTGTCTTCTTCCGGGTTTACAAAGAACAGCAGTGCGCTGCGTGTGACGTTATTGTCGGGTCACTTCCTGTCCGTGATCTGTTCACACTGGAGTCGGATATGGGCCACTTTTAAAAAGTCTGTGTGAACAGCCACACGAAAAAATCAGATGTGAGCATCAAGTCAGATTCAAGCACTAAGGATGGCTGTGTGAACGTAGCCTAAGTTGTGTTGTGTCCTCTCCTCATACTAGAAAGCTAACATCACACTCTGAGGCCTCAAGCTGAGAGTTCAGATGAAGTCAGGAAAAATAGACTGCGACACAATGAGAAGGTTGTATGAAATACAGATTGGAATGTATAATAGCTATGCCTACCACAGCTTACAGTAGTAGTAAAGAAGATGGTGTGAGCAAAGGCCCAAACAGTCCGGAGGTTCAACCTCAAGCTTAGGGGGGGCCGTGCCTTCGCTGCCGCAGCCCCTGTCCTGTGGAACAGCATCCCCACCTCTATCAGGCTCGCCCCCTCGATAGAGGCCTTCAAATCAAACCTAAAAACCCATTTCTACCTGCTAGCATTTCCTGATTCTAGATGATTCATGCCTTGGTTCCCTATGGTTTCCCTATGTTTTTTGTATATCTCTACCCTATGTACAGCACTTTGGTTGACATGTGTCATGTTTAAATGTGCTCTATAAATAAATTTGATTGATTGATTGATTGAAACAAACCTCATTTGAACACACACAATTCAGCCCTGCTGATACCCATAAGACTAAACTGAATCGAGATACATTTCAATTCAGGTAAGAAGACAATAGTGCCAAAAGAGAGGTTTTCCCATCATGTGCCTGCCAACACCAAACGCCTGACATAAAAAGGACTAAATAAAAGTAACAAAAAAACGGACGTATATAACAAGGATATGTCTTCTCCATACACATGTTTAGAGTTGCCTGAGAAAGAAATATTATGACCTCGCCCTTTCTGCCAGGTTGGTATAGTCGCAGAGCCTGCAGGAGTGGAAGGTGTGAAGCAGTTATACTGACAAAGACAGATGCATCACATCGTAATTTGCAACGGATAAGATTTCAATGCTTTGTTCCAAGAATTGTTTGTATGGGCCCCGCAATCTGACAAACTGTTTCCTCTTATTTCCAATGTTACTTACTTTACTTACTTATGCCTGGCTGACACCCTTACCAGGGTATAGGCCGTCGACAAGGGACCTCCAGAGTTCTCGGTCACTGGCGTTCTTTTCTATCTGCGACCAGGTGCATCCCATTCTCTTGGTGTCTGCCTGGAGATCCCGCCGCCAGGTGTTTTTAGGCCGACCTCGGTTTCTCTTCCCTTGAGGGTTCCATGTTAGAGCCTGTCTGGTGATGTTTGACACAGGTTTACGCAGTGTGTGCCCGATCCATCTCCATCTTCTTCGTCCAATTTCGTCTACTGCTGGGAGTTGTTTGGTCTTCATCCATAGGTCCTTATTGCTGATCTTGTCTGGCCAGTGTATCTTCAGGATTCTTCTGAGACATTTGTTGATGAAGGATTGCACTTTATTTGTTGTAGTCTTTGTTATTCTCCATGTCTCTGCCCCATAGAGCAGGACTGATTTCACATTGGAGTTGAATATTCTTATTTTTGTTAGTTGCTGTATCTCTCTAGAGTGCCAGATGTTTTTGAGCAGTAGGAATGCTGTCCTTGCCTTGCCTATCCTAGCTTTCACGTCTGCATCCGTATTTCCAATGTAATCATTTCAAATGTGAGAGAAGCAGTGTTGGGCGTAACTCATTACAAAAATAACATATTACATGTAATATATTACTTTTAGCAGTAACTCAGTAATATAACTTATTACTTATAGGATTTCAGTAATATTATACCAGTTACTTTGTCAACTAACTCAAGTTACAAATTGAGTTAAAAATAAATAAATCAAAGCACATATTTAAAAAAGAAATGATCATTTCCTAATCAAACTGTGTGTTTTTATGCAAATAACCACTATAGATGACAATAACAAAGGAAAAGAATAACATTCAGAATTGACGGTTTACACTGACTTCAACGCGATTGACATTATTTTTCGGGATGGTTCCGGGGCAGCGATGTCATTCTGCTGCTGTGTGTGTGTGTGTGTGTGTGTGTGTGTGTGTGTGTGTGTGTGTGTGTGTGTGTGTGTGTGTGTGTGTGTGTGTGTGTGTGTGTGTGTGACAACCTGGGAGGGGCAGGGGCAAAAGAGAGTAATAACTGGTAGCTGGTTCTAATTTTTGCCTAATGCAAATTGCATCAGGGTAGGGATCAATCTTTTTGAACTTAGTTCTGGGCCAGTGCATGTGATGTATTACTCTGTCTGGACTGCATAAGACTGTGTTTATCATTGAAAGAGGATGACTGGATGCCGTCCAGAACTGTGCTGCATACCTGCTAATCTAACTCCTCAATCATCTGTTAGATTACTGCAATAGCCTTTTTTCTGGTCTCTCCAAAAAAGAACTTAGGCAACTTCAACTCATTCAGAATGCTGCTGCTAGAGTTCTAACGAAGACTAAGAAAGCTGATCATATCACTCCAGTTCTTAAGTCCTTACACTGGTTGCCAGTGTGTCAGAGAATAGATTTTAAAATACTGTTATTAGTCTATAAATCACTAAATGGCCTAGGCCCAAAATACATAGCTGAATTGCTCCCACGCTACGAACCGTCTAGAACTCTTAGGTCAACAGGGTCCAGCTTATTAACTGTCCCTAGGATCAAATCAAATCATGGGAAGGCTGCATTTACCCACTATGCTTCTGCTAGCTGGAACAAATTGCCTGAAGACCTCAGATCTGCCCCAACCTTACTTACTTTTAAAAATAGACTAAAGACTTTTATGTTTACCGTCGCGTTTAACTGCTGACAGCTACTATGCAAACCCAATGAGTCCTCTATAAGTTTTAGCTCTTTCTGCAACTGCTGCGCCTGTTGCTTATTGCACTTTTTATACTCTTTTTTTTAAAGTTCCATTATATTTCTTCTTTTCGTTTATTTTCCTGTCAACCATTTTATGTGCTTAATGAAGTTGCTTAATGCACTTTTTATACTTTTTTTTTAAAAGTTTTGTTGTGATGCTTTTAAATGTCCATTTTACTCTCTTCTTTTCTTTTCTTTTCCTGTCAACCATTTTATGTGAAGCACTTTGAATTGCCTCTGTGTATGAAATGTGCTATACAAATAAACTTGACTTGACTTGACTTGACTTGTTTCCCATGAGCTCTTTAATGGAGCCATGATGGCATCTGAACATTGTTATGAGCTCTTTAATGGAGCCATGATGGCATCTGAACATTGCCATTTTCAGAGTAAATATGAAACGACAGCCTTTGCTGAATGTATCAAAGTGATCCACAGCAGTTCTCCGGGGCTGGTTGGGGAAGCAGTTTCGCAAGTTTTATCAAAGTTCCTCACTTGGAGGAATCTAAAGAAATGTGATTGAGGGAAGATGATATGTGTGTTGTAGAAAATTGAAGTTCCATTGGCATTTCCTAATCAATAAGCTATAATTGCATACACATAATTAATGCTATGAGTTATTAGTCATAAGACATCTCACACATGCAGAAATGGAGACGCAGACACATAGGAGACTTCTTCACCCTCTGCTCCACAGCACATGGAGGTCAAAACAAACTTTCACCCACTGCATGAGGTTGACCTCGCTGATACAGACAGGCAGCCCTGTAGGCTCCAAGTCAAGTCATCACCCCTCCTCTCTTTGTTTCTCTCTGCCTTCCTTTGCCTATAAAGCATATGTGTATATATGTATAAGCACCAGAAATAGATTGGTTTGGTTAAAATGGATCTAAATTCTAAGGGAGTGTTGAACTGTTGGATTGTCCTTAGTCCCCCAGATCATTTAGTGTAGGGACATTACTATTTTGCCATAGTGTTACGGTTAGGTGGCTCTATTGAACTCAGGTCTACGGGGAGCAAATGGCACTAACAACCCCATAACATTCAAAGAACAAAAGAACAAAGCTGTCATTAGAGAGAAAGTAAGGGGGTTAGCTCACCTGGCTAGCTGGCGTGCTCTGGCCCAGGTGTTGTCTGGCCGGTTGAGTGGATAGGGTCCGGTATCGATAAACTGTCCCTTTCATACAGACGCTTGACACAACTTAAAGACATAACTCACATATAACATTGTACAAAGAAACGAAAAGGGGAGCGCGCAAGTCGCTGTCCCACTCCTCTTCTGTCTGGACATACAGAGAGAACGCTGCATGCTTCTGGGCACATTTTATGTGTTCCCGTGACATCACTCCTGAGCTAATGCCCTCCTCCTAATGACAGCCATAAATATGAAAGACGTATGAACAATTCATATTATCATATCTACGAGAGAGGCGAACTGTGACAGTACTGTGTAGACAGTAAAGCAGTGGTTCCCAACCTTAGGGTCGCAACCCTAATTGGGGTCGCTTGAAATTCAAATAGGGTCGCCTGAAATTGATTATTTTTCTTTTTTTTTTCCCTTTTTTTTTTTACACCACACACAATTTAAAACTAGTGAAGATGATTAGGGTCACCTGCGATTTTTTTTTAATAGAAAATAAGAAATTTCAGGCGACCCTATTTGAATTTCAGGCGACCTCACTTAGGGTCATGTCCCTAAGGTTGGGAACCACTGCTTTACTTTAGTTCGCCTCTCTTGTAGATATGATAATATGAATTGTTCATGTCACAGAAACATTTCAAAGCCACCTACTAGAGCAGAAGGGTTCATTGCTTCTCGACGGAGCGGTTTGAAAGCTCGATGCTGCTCATAAATGCTTCTTTTTATCCGAATTCTGTGCTGGTGATGTTATTTTTCTCCCAGCCGCCACAGCGCCACTCTTGTCGAAAGCTCGGTAAAAAATAATGTCACCAGCACAGAATTCGGATAAAAAGAAGCATGAGCAGCATCAAGCTTTCAAACCGCTCCGTCGAGAAGCAATGAACCCTTCTCCTCTAGTAGGTGGCTTTGAAATGTTTCTGTGACACTTGTAAATACCTGCGTATCGCTGATTTAGACAGCTTGAGAGCGCGAGTCGCAGGGAAGTCTATGTACGGATAAGGAACTGTTAGACGGCAGATGATGAAATTATATGTGGACAAACAGTTACGAAGGAGCTAAGATTGAACCTAAGTGAATAAAACTGTGACACTAAATCCACTTTAAATGTAAGTAAAACTGATTTGACTTTAACTGTTAAGCTGCTGAAACAGACAGTAAATTAAAACAAAAGCTCCAAAAGATTAGCATAAAGAAGGGAACAACAGGAGGAAGGTTTAGAAAATAGGTGTCAAAAGGACAATCTCATAAAAGGCCCCCAGCTTTTGTTTTCAAAGTGACAGAAGTCATTTAAATTTAACAAGATGATCTTATTCCGAGGTGTAATATTTGAAGTGTGCGTTCTTTATGCATGGCTGTGTAGCTGTGTGTGTGTGTGTGTGTGTGTGTGTGTGTGTGTGTGTGTGTGTGTGTGTGTGTATGTATGTGTGTGTGTGTGTGTTATGTAACCAGCCAATTGCAAATCTGTGCCTGTCTTATCACTACTAGACAAAGGCAGCACTGATGTGTCCATCAATATGTGCACTTCCACAGAATTCACTCCCAGCTCAGCAAAATAGCGACATGTTACACAAACTTAGCCTGGGTGAACCCAGCCTCCATGTGACCTCTAACTTGTGTTACGGGCATAGTGTGTGACGTCACGTTGAAGGCTGGGTTCACCCAGCCTAACGCAAACTGTCACA
>NC_139624.1:75872033-75919533 GCF_964638095.1 Poromitra crassiceps
TCAGTTAATGATTAGTTGTTAGTTCCTTAGCGTAATTATTCATTAGTTAATGGTCAGTTTGTGAGTATATAGTTAATTGTTAGTTACTCATTACTTAATTATTACCTGTCCATTAGTTACTCTTTTTGTGTACCCTATTGTAAAGTGGTGCATCATACTCAGGAGTTTATGATTACTGAATCATTACTTAATTATTACCTGTCTATTAGTTACTCTTTTTGTGTACCCTATTGTAAAGTGGTGCATCATACTCAGTAGTATGAGAGACCACATGCAAAAATGTCAACCCTCTGTTCCTGCCATCCTGCAGTCCACCCCCTTTTAGCAAATTGGCATCAACACAAACACATAGCCTACCTTCACACACACATTTGACCTCCATGCCAAATTTCAGCCTCCTAGGGCGAAAACTCAGCCCAATAAGGTGGTGAACTTTTTGTGGACCGACCGACCAACCAACAGAGTGACTTATAGAGCTAAAAAAAAAAACCAGACCATCATAAGCCCACACTGTGTAGGCAACGATTGTACCAGCCAGTCCACTCCACTGTACAAATCAGTTTTGGGAGTGAAGAATAAAAATGTATTGAATTTGCCTCATGACCATAATGAAAACGAGAAATATAAAGTAAAAAAAGAAATTGAAGATAAGGTTTCCATTGGTCAGTCAATCAATTACACCGTGAGGTGTAATTGATTATGCTGGAAATGTTACTCTTTTTGAGCTGTGAAAAATAAGAGGACAGTAAATTCCTGGGGTTTATCTTGATAGAAGTAGACATGAGCTACAGTGTGAGCAGACCTGATGAAGAAGTCCTACCTGATGTTTCTTGTTGATTAAAAAGGATCCCCATTAGCTGCTGCCTGGATGACAAAAACACATTACATGATAGACAACCATTAAAATACAAAAACACAAGGTAAAAGAACAGAAGAAAGAATAAAAAGCACATCTAAGCTAAGACAGACAATAGCGTGGTCAGCTAGCCCTCTAGCTGGCCAAACCCAAATATTAATATATTGTAACCAGTCCTCCCTTTGATTAAACAGATAAACAATTCCAAGAGGTCATGGACCTGTATATGACAGTTTTTTTCAAGTAGGCTAGTTGGATTTTGGTCCGGGTAAAGTCATCTGACCACCCATCTGGTGGAGAGTGTATGAATCCCTGAACTATCATTTATGTTGTTGAAAAGAAATTTAGGAGATTGAGTTTGAATAACTCTGTGAAAATATATAAGTAGGTTAGACTTTAGCCTTTTCTCAACTCTAAGCCATGTAAGACGTATAGCCTATATGCATGTCAGCTACACTGGACCTACAGTAGGTGTGTGACCTGATGTATTGTCAGAGGATTGTTGCACCTCCTCCTCCTCAGTTCCAACCATGTCTGCTCATGGTGAGGGTCAGAGGAACACTTCACCCTATTTTTGTAGGCTTACCCAGAAGTCCCTGCACTTCCTGGTTGTTACGTGTAGTCAATGGGATTTTTGTCTGGAAATGTTGGTTAAATGCAAGAAATAAGGAATGTTCAGCAAGATCATCTTCACAAATCAGGACCACTTTTACACATTTACATGTATGCTTCGAAAATCATAAAGGTGGTCCTGATTTGTGAAGATTATCTTGCTGAACACACAAGTTTGCTGTTACATAAACATGTGTTAACCACAGACCTTATTTCAAGCATTCAACCAAAATCCCTATACAAAAACCCCATTGACTTTTACACATAAGAGCTGGAAGTGCTAACATCCAGAGGTCTTCTGGACTCATTCCTGTGGTACTCTATGGGCTTACAACTGGACACACACACGCGTTTCTTAAAGCATAAATACGAGAGCTTATTCTTAAAAGTCAGTGTATTTTAATGTGTATGTAGGCTTACATCTTAATTATAGCATGCACTTTATTTGAATTATGCAAATGTTCAAGGCACACCTATTGAGAAAATGACTTTATGGAAAGCACTACCCATAATGCCCACACATTAATTTCCATGTCAGTATCCAGTAACATGTCTGATGTAGTCAGTTTTTTTTATGCTGTGATGGAAACAAGACAGCAAACAAATGAGTCTGTCCAGCTGCACAGAGTAGCCTATTGTATGTTTAGACAATTTTCATCCAAACATAATTGTTTTTATTCAGTATGTACATCTACTGTATAGCTACCCTATTGGTTTGTCCCCTGCAAAGGCAATTCAATCAGAGAGACACATTTCTAGAATGACAATGATTTATTAGATGATTAGATACATGAGCCTGTAGGCACATAGATATATTTTTGGCGATTAGACTCCATCATGACGTCAGCTTGATTATGACGTCATGATCAGCAGGGGTAGATGGATGCAGCCAGAGAAGATTGAATATCCCCCCTGTGGAGTCTAGACCTGGTGGTGGTGAAGTAAACTTGTTCTTGCTGGAGAAGGCTTCTGAATCTGAAGACCTCAGAGAGGACTGGAGGAGAATGGGGTGGAGGAGGGACGCAGGAACGTACTGAAACTCAATGAGACGACAGAGAGAAACAGGAGGTTTTTAGCTATGACAGTATAGACCATGATAGGCTGAATGGGAAGATGTGTCATGCTCCGATTGGCTTAATCTAAATGATACCGCCCACAAACCGTGACGCTGACATTTTTGTAAAACATTTGTTTTTGTCGTTTTTGGAAAATTAAAGATCTTTCATTCATTAACCCACGAGGCGCCAGCTCATACGAATTTAACCCCCGAGGTGCCAGCTCCTACATTAACCCCTGAGGCGACAGCTCATATGACATTAACCCCCGAGGTGCCGCTCATACGACATTAACCGATAAACCAGAGAGAAGGGAAGGCTATTTAGTCGTCTTTCACTTTGAAAAGCACCTTCCCCCCCAGGAAGTACTGTCTTGGAGAATAGAGACAGTCGGCATGTGTGGGAACGCCCACAAAATGTTTTACGGCTGGCACGCGAGTGGTAAAACCGCCGATATATCTCAATGGGCTGACTCACCAAAGGACGGTGCTGCGGCTCTAAACTACAGGTTCGGGGGTTCTAGAGCAGAACACAAGACATCTGCTCAGATGTGCGTTTACTGCGGTGGTTAAATCCCCGATCGTGTCTGCCTGGGCTGGGCTATCAGCTAAATTCTAACTTTGCTGAATGGATAGAACGGGGGATTTACCACCCTGACCACGCCCCCAGCCAGGCTATGATGAGACATCGCCTCAACCTATACCCAAAGCTAAACCCACAACAGACCATGGCTTTGTGTCAAATGGCCCACTGACCACAAATTGCCCTAGCTCGGGAGCGTTAGTAGAGCATGCTCATTCACTCTCACCTGGACCTTTTTTTTATTTTATTTTTATTATTATTATGTTTTTATTCAAACAGACAAGTGAACATTGAATATTATAACAGACATGTGCTCATAACAGAAAATAAATACAAATTGACAAGTATGATGGTACCTCTCACCTGGACCTAGTCAGGATGAAATGAGAAACTATGACAGCAAGGGATCTCAGTCAAGGCACCGATACCGCATGCTACCACCATAGACATATATATAAGATGGATGAAGCTATCCCATTAAATGTCTTCTACCTGGCGGAGTTCAAACGGTGGGTGTCACCATCTTGATTTTTCGTCAGCAGATTGGGAGGGAATGGGTTGAGTTCTTCCGCACCTCACGTGACATAGGAGTTTCCCAGAGCCGCAGCTCCGCCTGCTATTGGTCCGTGATCGGCAAGCTGCGCGATCACTGGACAGGCGATCTGTCAATCACCCCCTTTTCTATCATCTATTTTACTCCAAACAGGCGAGTTATATAAAAAATTACCCGCCTACAGTTGTTATGAAAAGGTGAAATTAGCTATATAGACCAAAACTGTGTTTTGCCCCTCACTGGAAAGATGTTTAATCATGTTACAAAGTCGGGCATTTTAACATGGGGGGGAATGCCTACTGCCCCCGATGCCTAGTGGCTATTCGAGGAACTACAGCTTTTCAATTTACTTCCGCATCATCAGAGGGAAGGGTGTGGGCTTACCCACTGGCTACCACGCAAGCCAATAGACCAGACCAGCACATCCGGGTAATTTGCAAAACATGAAGGCCGCGCCCCTTTTTAGGGGATAACACAAGCCACTCGCGTTGACTTCAATGTAAAATAGCAGTACCCAAAAAATCGATAGAAAAATAACAGAATTAATTTAGTTTATAAATGACCCAAAGACACCATGACATGACAATATATTTCAACTCGGCCGGGCCATAGAATGTGCAAGATACATCGACACGAGGTACTTGCCTTATATGAACGCTGTATCCAGTTTCCACCAGGGTACATGCATCGTCCACATTGACGGTGTCACCCCTACTCTATCGCAGACCAGTTTTTTTTTTGTTTTTTTGTTAGTGAAACTATAACAACACAGCAACTCTTCGGCATATCTCTATCAAATTAAACCGTTTTAAATAGTTTGTTTGAAGTGGTTTTGGCTTCTTTTACCGTCTTTTACTATGGTGGGTTTCCCCTAAAAAGGGGCGCGGTCTTGGCGCTGGACGCTTGAAGACGCACCGCAGTTCTGGTCTATGTGGAAAGACAGCAATCCAGGGAGGAACCCCATCTGCATGGAATCTACTCCCCAAACTCAGTAAGTGGATAATTAACCTTTTTCATTTCAGCCATTTTGTGTCTAAAAGGCAGGAAGTAACACAGGTGCAAGCAAAATATTAGGCCCCTGGCAGTGGAACACTTAAATGAATTGGAAGTTGGAAACCCTCACTAATGTTTGCTTGCACCTGTGTTACTTTCTGCCTTTTGACATAAAATGGCTGCTGGTGAAAAAGGCCTGTACTGCTGTCAAGCACACACATGCTAGCATACAACTCAAAATGCCAAACATGTCAACCATGCTTGCCGGTGAAAATCAAGGAAGCGGATTGGGGCTGGAAAGAATCTATATGAACATATATGCAACTATATGCAACCTATATGCAACCTATATGCAGCATATATGAGCATATGGGCCATATATATGCCGCATATAGGTTGCATATAGGCCAGATTTAGGTGCATATATGCGCATATAGGCCATATATATGCCGCATATAGGTTGCATATAGGCCAGATTTAGGTGCATATATGCGCATATAGGCCATATATATGCCGCATATAGGTTGCATATAGGCCAGATTTAGGTGCATATATGCGCATATAGGCCATATATATGCCGCATATAGGTTGCATATAGGCCAGATTTAGGTGCATATATGCGCATATAGGCCACATTTATGCCGCATATAGGTTGCATATAGGCCAGATTCAGGTGCATATAAGTGCATATACCGGGCATATAGGTCTCCTATAGCTTCTTTATATCCACATATAGGTACTATATGTGCACATACAGGGCATATATGTCTCCTATATAGCTTCTTTATACACATAAAGGCCCTATATGTTCATAATACAGGTCATATAGGTCTCACTTCTTTATATCCACATATAGGCCATATATGTACACAATACAAGGTATATGCCTCCTATATAGGTCATTTACAAATCTGTTTGTATACACTGTGTCATAATCCATATATACCCAGCGAGCACAAAACGTTTTTTCAACGTTGATTTTTAGTTTAAATCTGGGTGATATTGGGTTTGAACGTCTAAGACCTAATTTCACCCTCTTTTCAACCGGCTAAAATGCGGTTACAACGTAAACGTGTAAAAAAACACAATTTGGTTCATCATATTGTTAAAACATTTGTTGTAGTTTGGAATAGAGACAATATTGATAGTGTGTGAATTGGCATTTTATTGTCTTTTATTGTGTAACTGAGAGTTGAAATCTGGTCTACATGAAAACTACATTTCAACGCATTTTATGTCACATGAAATATCATAAATATGGGACTATAGGCTATGTGGTGCCAGCAAAAAGCTTCCAGGACACAACTATGGTTAATAGTTTAGCGCAATACTATAAAATAATGAATTCAGTTCCTGCAGCAACGCGCATGCGCAAGTACTTACTAGCTGTGACTGACTAGACCAAAGCAAGTCTGCACCGGTCTGCACCAAGTGCGGAACGAGGTGCTCTGGGCACACTATGTTATTGTAACAGACTGTATACGAGGCTCTGTGTAGGCCTACCTCCTGAGTCTCTGGTGTTAAATGAAGTTAACCTCTGAAGCCGTACAGCCTACAGACTATAGATGCACACACACACACAACATAATTTGAGTCTGTTACATAATATGACTCGCATCAGATCGCTGACAATTGTGTATAGTCTACGTTGTGTGCGAGAGAGTATATAATGTGCCCGGCTCTCTGGTTGGTATAAGAAAATGTATAGCTCAGCGTGTAGAGCGCAGTGGCTTGAACCGGGGTTCGAATCCCGTGTGTGCTGCTAAATTTTTTATTTAAGATGTACATATATGTACATATAGGTTTCCCATATATGGTGCATACATAAAATTGGCCGATTTCCTATATTATATGTACATATATGTACCTATACATACATATAGGTACATATATGTACATATAATATAGGAAATCGGCCAATTTTATGTATGCACCATATATGGGAAAACTATATGTGGCCCTATATTAAAACATATAGGGTACATATAGATTCTTTCCATGTGGGATATAGCCTGGGGTCAATCAGGACGCTGCCCCCAATCACCAGGTGAAGTGATTCACCCACAGGTGAGGTGATTATGTGTCATAAAGTGCTATTCAACGTCAGCTGCTGCTAATCAAAGATATATCAGTAGCCTACTAGTACAAATGGAATTTGTAGGGAGAGATAATCGACATGAGAGGTAACTCTGAATGCTTCAGCTCCATTTGAAGATCAGGTCCCTGTTTTCTGCCATGAAGACCAAGTTCAAGTTCAAGTTTATTTATTTAGCCCTTTATCACAAGCATTCTGAGGACTTTACAGAGAATGTGTCTGGCTAGATCAGGGGTGCCCAAATTCTTTCCCATGAAGGGCCAAAACTCAATCTGGGTGGAGGGCCGAGGGCAAAAATAAACATTGTGGAATTACATTAAAATGTATTGTGTTTTATAGTAAATTAACATTCTAAATCTAAAATAACATTTCAATATAATAATCTACGTTTTATCTGTTTGGTAAATGTAATCATTTGCAATTGGTTATATATATTTAAAAAAACATCTGCATTTGTGGGGAGCTTAAACATTTAATCAGTAAACACCCAGTTAAAAACAGTTGTATTTTCCACCTTTGTAATCAAGAGAGAAATTTGACTTAATTCACAACTTGAAAAATCCTCAAGGTACTTTGAAAATCAGCTTTATTGTCCATCTTTTGTAAACAATTTGCCATGACAATTTGCAGGGATGCAATCTCAGGAGTGAACACAGTGGGCTCTATTCTCCCACAGGCCATCGGTGCTATTACGGGCCTTAACCGCAAAAAAACGTGCCTTGCGCCTGTTTCGGCAAGATAGCAATAGGCTTTAGGCTGCCAAATGCGCTTTAGGCCGAATGGGCGTGGCGCAGTCCCAAAGTGGGCGTGTCGGCGCTAAATACCAGCCTAGTGATATCTTGGGACCTGGCCTACATTTAGCGCTTTACGCTTTTGAAAAGCAGGCCTAATTCTGTGCCTTCACTGCTTCTTCTCTGTCACCCTTCTCTCTCTCTCTCTCTGAGTTCCCAGCATGCATTGTGTTTCTTCATTTCGCTACTAAATAGCCACCAAATGAGCCAAAATAGATATAAAAGGTAGTTCTAAATTAATGTGTAATGGTAACACAGCCTGCCATTGTCAACATTTCAATATTGGACCAAATAAAACATCGAAATGAAAACACCACCCTATGTGAAACATATATGTCCTCCTGGGCCTATATATACCCCTTGTCGAGTTAACGTGATTTAGAGAAGTAACAGCGGAACGCGCTTCGGAACGCGCTTCTAATGGCATCTGCTATACTGTGATGTCCCTCCAATAACTTGGCCCTATTTCACATTTAGTTTTACAATAAAAACACATTTATGCAATGACTTGACATAATGTAGGCTATATTTATGTGCATCATCCTTCCTGCAGCAGGCGAGAGAAAATGATATCTTTCTGGACAAACTTTCACCAATCTAATAGGCTATATTTTTCTAGCTGATGCATAGAACATTATTTTCACTTTGATATTGCTATAGTGTAGCGTATTTACATGCTTGCAGTAGGCTATTTAAACTGCAGTTAGATTGGTTTGAGAAGCATCATAATATGGAATAATAGCCATATGGAGACAGACGGGATGAAGGGAGGTGGGGGGGGGGGGGGGAATCAGAGGCTTGGGTTTCGTCTGGTTTTGCGGGATCAGTGGAATTGGAGCTAAAAAGGCAAGCGTGCCATTCGTTTATTGCACTTATCCAATGAGCATGACAGTGCATAATTTTACGCCTAAAAGGCGTGGTTGTAATGCTTTGGGCTGCATCTAGCGCCAGCACGACGATATCAAGTGCGCCTGTCCACGCCCACTGCTTTGATCTGCGCCTGCCGCTCGGCCTAGAAACTGCGCCGATGCAACGATAGGGCCCAGTATCCGCAGCCACATTCAGACACTGTTTCACAAAGTCACCACATGAAAAAGCTCGTCCACCCTTTGCAATCAGTGCAGATATCTGATAACTTGCCCGAGTTGCATTCTGGATAAAAAAAATAGTTTTTTTTTTTTTTTTTTGGCGGGCCAAAACAAACATATTGGTCAGCACTGGGCTAGATCTACCTAAACACAATCAAGTAACAAAATCCTATATAGGACAAGCATTTGTGAAAAACAGGTAGGCAGGAACAGATTTTAAGACGACAAACTACTATTATACAGCCTAACCTACCCGGCACCTTAGCCTATAGGGAAGTTTATAGTACATGGTAACCACCGACCATGACCACCGACTATCATCAATGTCCATTGGTCGCTGGTCATGGTCGTGGTTACCATGTACTATAAACTATGGAAGCCCATAGCGGACTTTATTCAAATGATAATGTAAACTTGAAAATGGTAATGTAATTCCTCAATAACATTATCATTTTCAACACATGTGTGTGTTATTTCAGTAAAAATTAAAATGAAAATGGAATAATCCAATTTTCATTTTCATTTTCATATACTTGTAAGGGCTTTCTATGATAAGAATTAAAATGACAAGCTGTTTGACATTTAATTTTCAAAGTCCATAGCCCGCTCTACAATGGACTATATTCAAATGGTAATTTAAATTTGGTAATGAAAATGCAATCCGAAAAATGCAGCCTAATTTTCCATCTCTGCAAGCATTATTTAAGTCACAATTCAAATTAAAATACATTTTTGTAGAAAATGTCAAATGATAATTTAAATGGTATTTGACATTTCATTTTAATTTAGTCATACTGCTTTTCAATGGACTATATCAAACTTGTAATTTAAATGTGGAAATGTAAATGCAATCCAAAAAATCCAGCCTAATTTTCCATCCCTGCAAGCATTATTTAAGTCAGAATTCAAATGAAAATGCATTTGTATTTGACATTACATGTTTGACATTCGACATTACATTATCAAAGACTGCCCATAGCTGACTCAATTCAAATGATAATTTAAACTTGAAAATGGTAATGTATTCCTCAATAACATTATCATTTTCAACACATGTGTGTGTTATTTCAGTAAAAATGAAAATGAAAATGGAATAATCCAATTTTCATTTTCATTTTCATATACTTGTAAGGGCTTTCTATGACTATATAAGAATTAAAATGACAAGCTGTTTGACATTTAATTTTCAAAGTCCATAGCCCGCTCTACAATGGACTATATTCAAATGGTAATTTAAATGTGGAAATGTAAATGCAATCCAAAAAATCCAGCCTAATTTTCCATCCCTGCAAGCATTATTTAAGTCAGAATTCAAATGAAAATGCATTTGTATTTGACATTACATGTTTGACATTCGACATTACATTATCAAAGACTGAACATGCTTTGCAATGTACTCTATTCAAATGAAAAACAGCAAAACAGCGCCTCCCGTGTATTGCAGGTTCACTTCGTGCGTTATCTGTGACAAAATTCAATTTGAAAATGCAATCTGTCAGGCCCGCTCGTCAAGGCGGGTCTTCAATTGGGAGGATGTCACTCATTGGCTACTTTCAGGCTGCCCCAGTTGACCGCGGAAGTAAACAGACCCACTTGCCACTTCTGGTCTGTCGCCTTCAACCACCACAGTCAGGCATGTAATGTGCGTTTTTGTTCATATTTAAAGAAGAAACAGCATTATTTATCGGTGCATGGTGTTCATACCGCGGAAAAGTTAAAAACAAGGTGAATTTTGCCATTAGGAAGGAAGACGCGAGGCGGATTGTTTGCTATGGTTACCATGGTAACGTTACCCTCTGTATGGCTAATGCTAACGTTACGTTAGTGAGTGAGTAATATAGGACGTAAATATCTACAACCACAGGCTGTCAACGGAATAACTGGAGAAATTAAACCATGCCAGACATAAACGGCAAGAAGTGGCTGTGATGTGGATTAACGCTAATGACGAAATGGACGAGATGACGAAATGGTGAGTGTACGTTAGCATGTTGCTTGCTGCTACTTGCAAACGAATTTGATCATCTAGACTCTAGATGATCAAATTCGTAAATCACATTACCGTTAGGTTGCTCTAGATTCTAGAGCAACCTAACGGTAATGTTTGCAATATAAAGCAGCGTCAAGCATAGTGCTATAAATTTGAGTGTCAATTCATAGTAAGGTGAATGTGCCAACATTACTTCTCTACTAATGTTATATAATTCACATGGGGGAGGGGGAGTCATTAGATTAGATGTAGCTACGCTACTGGTCTGTATGTAGGCTACCTCTAAAACTGAAGATGAGCTTCAGTTACATGAAGTGAGTTTATAACCAACCAAGCAGCTTCCCATGGTATAGCTAGTTAATCACTTTCCTCCAGTCTGCATGTGGCGTGACTGGTGGTTGGTCATCCTATGGCTGTACTATGAGTATAATAACTGCTGGGCTCGCATGTAAATAAATATGAATAAATAAATAAATACATATATACACACACACACACTGTGAATAATTACAGATCTAAACTAAACATTTCATTTTGCTGCTATAGGCTATGCCAAGTGCAACATTTTTCTGACCATTAAAATGATCTCATATCTCTTCCTGTCCTTTGTGTGTGTTCCAACATCTACAGGTGGCCATTAAGTTTGATGGGAACATGAACGTCACCTGCGTTTATCGGACGCTACATTTTCATGTTGATGCTCCTCTGCCACAAGAGCCACACACTGAACAAGCAGCTCTTCGACATGCTGACTGGTGGTTCTCATCAGGAGGATATGAAGCAAACACATGTGCATTTTGTGCAAGTTCACATGCAAAACAAAACCCTGCCATTACAGCGATATGAAGCAAACACATGTGCATTTTGTGCAAGTTCACATACAAAACGAAACCCTGCCATTACAGCGAACCACGTGAGACCTGCCAACAGCAAATCCTGTACCATCTGTATAGTCCTGATTTACTGTACGTCTCAATTGTTTGTGATGTATCTGCAGTCTGCACCAACATAACCAAGACACATTCCTCATGTTGAAGTGACCCTGTTCAGGAATATGAACTATGCTATTTATGTTTTTGTTTTAAATATTGGGTTTGTTATGAATTACTAATTTTGACAAGGTAAAATAAAACATTTTTAACGTAACTGCACTGGCTGCATGAAAACTTTTGTCTTGATCAGAGTTTGTCTGTTACAAATATCAACATTGCTGTATTAATCTTATCTATAATAAATCTGTAAAATCAGTGACACCAGGCATACTTCAACATTCATTGTTTATTTACATGAAGTGAAATATATCCCTGTAATGAGTATGACCCAGCACCTGCCAGTAGTATGTATGCATGCTGTTCTTGCTCTAGTACTGAACAGGGTAAGGGAAAGCGGTGAGAGGTAAAACGTGTGTATATATAAATATATATATATATAAAAACAGCAACTGTGCAAATAGTGCTGAACATCGTAAAACTAAACGGGTAGAGGTATTTTAAAAATAACATGACAAAACCTCAAAATAACTTACTTGATAACCAACTTACTTGATAACCTCAAAATAACCAACTCAAACTGACATGATAATTAAAGGAGAATTTCGGTTTTTTTGAACATGCAGCCCTCTCCTCACATTAATTATGATCTGACGACTCACCCAGTGATCTCCGCGGCGTTTCTGGCCGTCCTAGCGTTGTTTTGAGATCAATAGCGTCCAAGTCAGTTGTAAAATGGAGCTGATTTGGGGCCAAGTGTGAGCCTGTCTTTACTGCATCTAAATAGCTTTTTTTACTCCCGTTTTCGCCAAATATCGTCAGAATCTGATCCCTCAAGAACCACCACAGTGATATTTCGCCAAAGGCTGTTTCCTGGAGTCCCACAGGGATCAAATTACCTCAAACGTGATCTCAGTCACCAAGTCTCGTGAAGTCCCGCGATACTTTCCTGCTGACTGGCCAAGTACAGGCAGGACGCTTTGCGGTGGTGGTTTTAGCGTAACCTATGTGGGGTTTGGCATAACCTTCGTTATTTCGAATCCCACATAGGTTACGCCAAACCCCACATAGGTTACGCTAAAACCACCACCGCAAAGCGTCCTGCCTGTACTTGGCCAGTCAGCAGGAAAGTATCGCGGGACTTCACGAGACTTGGTGACTGAGATCACGTTTGAGGTAATTTGATCCCTGTGGGACTCCAGGAAACAGCCTTTGGCGAAATATCACTGTGGTGGTTCTTGAGGGATCAGATTCTGACGATATTTGGCGAAAACGGGAGTAAAAATAGCTATTTAGATGCAGTAAAGACAGGCTCACACTTAGCCCCAAATCAGCTCCATTTTACAACTGACTTGGACGCTATTGATCAAAAAAACAACGCTAGGACGGCCAGAAACGCCGCAGAGATCACTGGGTGAGTCGTCAGATCATAATTAATGTGAGGAGAGGGCTGCATGTTCAAAAAAACCGAAATTCTCCTTTAATGGATGAAGTTGATTGAAGCAGCTGCACATGGTAAGGCTATATTGCGTTGGAATATGCGGGCAATGGGCCAATGGCTTCAAGTGATGTGATGTGATAGCCAGTAAATTATGAGGCGGTGTTACGGCCTGGGCCAAAGCCTGGGTTTGGTGTGTCTTTCAGTTTCTTTCCTCACTCCATCCTTGTCCCAGACACGCCCCTCTCCTGCCCTGATTCCCTCTGCTGCAATGGTTAAGCCCTCACCTGGAGCTGGTTCAACAATCAACTCCAATTGGCTGTCGTCACTGCTGATTGGCTGCTTCAGATGTACCAGGCCTACATAAGCACCAGTGTTTCAAGATGGCACTGGGGATCAGTGTTGGCGGAGCGCTCTGCGTGCTAGCACTGGTCCTCCATGTCCACCCTCCTTTTGGCATTTTGCCCTTGTGTAGGCTTCACAGAAAAACAATGCTGACTAATAATTCTGCACATGATCTTGCACATATCTGAAAACTATGTTTTTGCAGACATTCATCTAGTTTGACAGTAAATGAGTTGATTTAGTTGTTGAGTAGACATCACTGGTCCACAACTTAACTCTAATCAACTCAATAGATGTCAAACTACATGACTGCAAAACGGTATACAGTTTTCTGTGAGAGATCATGTGAAAAATAAAAATCAGTATAAGCCCTTTTCACAGCTGCCATTTTGTGTCTAAAAGGCAGGGGATACACAGGTGCAACTAACTCACTAATTAGGGCCCCAGCACTGGAACACCTAAATGGATTGGAAGTTGGAAACCCTAACGTTTGGTGCACCTGTGTTACTTCATAGCTTTTAGACACAAAATGGTGGCTGTGAAAAGGGTCTATTTTAAGTAATGTCAGTCCACTCCAGTCCAGGCGGGCGGTTCCAAAAATCTCGAAGAAGGCAAGGCGGGCGTTCACTTAAGGCGATGTCACTCATTGACGACTGTCTCATCCAGCTCAGCATTGCTCATGTTGGCATACAAGTCAGATATTCTGTATGTAAGGAAGGAAAACATGATATAATCACATAACTAAGCCCTGTAACAAAACATAACACAAAAAATCACTACTAGTGGATATAAAAACACTTTTAAAACGATATAGGCCCTATTTAGGCTATAGTTATCATTGCAGTCATATGTCGGACGCCCAAAGACGGTGACAGCTCACTAACAGAAATGTTGTTTAACAGATGAAGATCAACATGCTTACCTCAGTCCTTCTTCCTGCATCCTTCGATAGATGGTCCTCTGACACACGCCAAAAAGATTTGCTATGTCTTTGACTTTTATACCTGATGGGGAAAATTTAATCACAAGCATATATTTAGACAATCAATAGTTAATCAATATACTAATATAACTGCATTTCAGATAATACACAATTTTCATTTGATGCTCATAGTTAATTTCAACTTTCTCCTACTGCTCCCCGTACAGGCAACAGAGTAGATAGGGCTGCAGAAGATCAGAATGTACGACATAACAAGTGTAATCTGATCCGTGCCCCCTGTATAGGTACGTTGGAGATGTGTTGTTGACTCTCTTCAGTATTAAAGCCTAGTGACATGCACACCTTTGGCTAAATATTTCTACAACAATACCTGTGGTGAGGTATGCTTCGATGACGTCCATCGGGATGTAAATAGATGGCCTTCCGCGGACACGGGGTTCGTCGGAAAGTTCGTCCAGCACCTGTCGTAGGTTGGCGAAGACCACCTCCTCCACCTCATGAATAGCCGAGTATTCAGCCAAACGATCATTTAAGAGCTCTGCTCTGTCATTTGCCTCTGAAAATGTGATGATGTTGCTCTGTAGCCTGTCGGCTAAAGAGTTCAGCTCCCCTATCAGCCAA
Organism: Poromitra crassiceps; assembly: GCF_964638095.1. Classification (NCBI taxonomy): domain Eukaryota; kingdom Metazoa; phylum Chordata; class Actinopteri; order Beryciformes; family Melamphaidae; genus Poromitra; species Poromitra crassiceps. The sequence goes on from NC_139624.1 coordinate 75,886,985, forward strand.
GCCACACACACACACACACACACACACACACACACACACACACACACACACACACACAGTTAGTGACGTCAGCTTACTATCGATACATACCATGTTTGTCCTCTTGTCCTATACGAGGTTTAATGAGTCAGTGATCACCCATGACTAGATTTTATGGCACAAATATTCATCGCTTCAACGTTAGTCGGCAGACCACACAGCTGCATGCTATATAAATTTGATTGATTGATTTATTGGCTGGCTGGCTACAATGGTTATTATTGTATCATTATTACAAACATGCCCGGGGTAACGTGAGAACAACTAGCTAGCGTGGTTCGGCCTGGCTAGCCGTGGTTAGCAGTATTAGTTAGCAGTGACTTCGGGTGATTATGCTACGCACTTCACCCGGTCGGATCGGCCGACCGTCTATCTGAAAGGAGCCAGTTCGATGCGCACCACCCGCCAAGCGGCCCCAGAGGGCAACACGACGGGCGGACGCGCTACCGACCCATCACTGGGCAGGGGCAGCCAACACAGAGCCGAGCGAGCCCTCGTCTGAGGGATTTCCATTAGCAGTGACGTTAGCTTAGCTATCGATAGTAGCATTAGCATGGGCCGAACGACTGTGCGGCCAATGGACATATAAGGTGTTGCTTATTTAAGAAAGTAATAAAATAGTGTGAGAGGTGTTGGTGAGATGATCCCGGCGTATATTTACCAGCCATTTTCTTCTTCTTTCTCAGCCCTTGACTCGCTAGCTCCGTGGTCTGTCCATGGATGTAAACAGGGACACGCCAGGGGTTGAAGGCGACAGACCAGAAGTGGGTCTGTTTACTTCCGCGGTCAACTGGGGCAGCCTGAAAGTAGCCAATGAGTGACATCCTCCCAATTGAAGACCCGCCTTGACGAGCGGGCCTGACAGATTGCATTTTCAAATTGAATTTTGTCACAGATAACGCACGAAGTGAACCTGCAATACACGGGAGGCGCTGTTTTGCTGTTTGCATGTTCAGTCTTTGATAATGTAATGTCGAATGTCAAACATGTAATGTCAAATACAAATGCATTTTCATTTCTGACTTAAATAATGCTTGCAGGGATGGAAAATTAGGCTGGATTTTTTGGATTGCATTTACATTTCCACATTTAAATTACAAGTTTGATATAGTCCATTGAAAAGCAGTATGACTAAATTAAAATGAAATGTCAAATACCATTTAAATTATCATTTGACATTTTCTACAAAAATGTATTTTAATTTGAATTGTGACTTAAATAATGCTTGCAGAGATGGAAAATTAGGCTGCATTTTTCGGATTGCATTTTCATTACCAAATTTAAATTACCATTTGAATATAGTCCATTGTAGAGCGGGCTATGGACTTTGAAAATTAAATGTCAAACAGCTTGTCATTTTAATTCTTATATAGTCATAGAAAGCCCTTACAAGTATATGAAAATGAAAATGAAAATTGGATTATTCCATTTTCATTTTAATTTTTACTGAAATAACACACACATGTGTTGAAAATAATAATGTTATTGAGGAATTACATTACCATTTTCAAGTTTACATTATCATTTGAATAAAGTCCGCTATGGGCTTCCATAATAAACTGCCCTAAAGACCCTAAATGCACACAAGAAAAGAAAAAAAAACTTAGTAGGTACCTTTAAATAAGACAGAATCATAATGTGTGAGCTATGTGTTTCATTATAGCCCAGTTTACACCAATGATTCGCAATGAGACAAAACCGTTTTAGAACTTTACAGGAAAAGTAACAACGGTGTAAACCGGCCCATCTCATCTCATCTCCACTCCAGCATCGCCAGCAATTCCGCTTGTCAAGTGGCAGGGGCTGGTTTCAAGTAGTTGCAAGTCTCAACTAGCCTGGTAAAACATCCGATCACGTGAACTCACATTTGTTTCGTTCTGCAGGACCATTTGGCAGGCATTTTCAGAAATTACAAAGTGTACGGACCAATCAGGGACCTGCCTCGTTGACATCGTAACCGGCCAATCAGGGACGCTGGCAGCAGTAATGGCTGCTCCCATGGTTTTGTGGCTTGAGCAGTAATGTCAATGTTGGACGAATTTACACAGCCATAAATGCAGTTATTGCAGAAATAGACAACAACAATTACAGTAAACAAGAACAGGAATATGTACCAGCAGAGTTTTTCTGCAGAAAATACGTTTTCGCTAGCCTGATATTCTAAATTGCATCGTCAATTCATAAACTCATTGCCTCTTCGTCTCAGATTGCACACACTTTAAGCAGCTAAAGTCAGCCGACTTTGTACGTGTCGTTTTAACGTAAGTCTTATCGTACACTGCAAATCCCTGTGAGTTGGTACATCACAGATACAGCAAATTTGTCCCAATGACAGATATTGGTAATCATTACTAGATCCAGAAATATTTACCTTACCCAATCGGCGTGATGGGGGCGCTATAGTTGACAGTTAAAATGTCAAATTTTGAAAGGCCATAACTTCCTAAGTCCTATTTTCACCAAACCTTTTTACACATTCAGAAGAAGAAACCGGATGGACAAACCACATCTTTATTAGTCACACACGCAGATCACATGTATATTCCTACAATATTACAAGCAACAGGTTAATTCTCAGACACGGAGAATGGGCAAAACACCATCTTAATGAAAATCTGCAAATATTCAATATATGTTCTATTTTAATCAATAATAAAGGTGCTATGTGTAGCTTTTTTTTTTATCACATCAATACATCATTGTAAAATTCATTTTTGATACTTTGCATTAGCATTTGACAACAATGGTGAAGATGATTCAGCCTCTGTGACAGAGTCTGTCACACTGACTGGTTGTATTGTTAGTGGCTGTGTTTCTCAAAGTGAAGACCATTTCACATTCATTTTGTTTTCTCTTTAGCTTTAGTCCAGACAGGATCTAGAAAAACGAATTCACGCCTTCATCTATAGTAGGTTAGACTACTGCAATAGCCTTTTCTCTGGTCTCTCCAAAAAAGAACTTAGGCAACTTCAGCTCATTCAGAATGCTGCTGCTAGAGTTCTAACGAAGACTAAGAAAGCTGATCATATCAGTTCTTAAAGGCCGGCTTTCCTGATTTTCAACCAGATTTGTGTCATTACAATGTCAGTAGTTGGATTAGATAAGCAGCCTTTATTTCCCCTCACTCAACCCTCCTGGCTGATCTCCCTTATCTTTCACATATTTAGTACACCGCTCTGACGCGTTTTATGTCACGACCGCGTCAGAGCGGTGTACCACACTTGCGGAAGATGAGCAGCTTTAAACTACAAACTCTTGTGTGGGTGTGCCGCCATGGTCCCGCCTCTAGAGGGCCTCCACGCCCCTCCACAGCTCCAAAACCAAAACAGTGGGCAGCCATCTTCTTCCACCACATAGCCTAGGCTAGCTAACGTTAGCTCCCCTACCTCCTTGCAAAGAACCATGGCTAGAAGAAATATTTCTGGTGAAATTGAAGAGTTTGATATGGATGAAGACGATTTCCAAAGTGTGCTAATAAACTCTGACATTCAGGGCTACCGAACACGAACGCCATATGAGCCAGACTCCAGTGCAGAGGAATTGCGGAATTGTATGGAAGAAGAGGCAGTTGAACAGGCCGCCGGAGACGAACCAGAGGCCGGGGCCCCGAGGCTCGCCATGCGGGGAGACATTCTGCATCGTGCCGCTGCTGCAAATGTGCTCCGATGGATCGTTCTGCTACAGCGAGAGGCCAATTACTTCGCTGAATATACCGAGGAACGAGGCCAAGGCCAGCAGCATCGAGTAAGTAATAGCAGAACGTGTAACAATACGTAACTATACTGTTTTGGTGTTAGAAGAGTTGCATCTGGGAATAAATTAAATAATTATGTGATGATGTTTTTCATAGCGATACAATGATACGTGTAACAATACGTAACTATACTGTTTTGGTCTTATAGTGGCATCTGGGAATAAATTAAATAATTATGTGATGATGTTTTTCATAGCGATACAACCATACGTGTAACAATAACAATACGTTACTATACTGTTTTGGTGTCTGTGTAACGTTAGTCCTGATAGCTTGCAGTAGATTACTGTATGATGATAACCAATCGTTTTTTGCATCCTACTATTTAGCAGAACATTTGTATGTAACGTCAAACGTTACACTGAAAATAGGCGTGCCGTTCGTTCTAATGTTTTTTCTGTTTGTTTTTGTTTTTTTGCTGACAGTGTCGTCTGATCCAGTGTAGCCTATTCTACACGGCGAGAGAGGGAGGCATCGTCCTATTGTTTTGCCAGCGTGTGCTGTGCAGGCGATCTGTGTACCCTTCACCTGATGGATAATACCATGGCTTCCAGCAAACAATCCATGACACAGAAGAACTATTTGAACTCTTAAAATTAGGCATACATTTTTCATTATCTGTAGGCTACATCTTGGACAATGCAGATTAGAACTCTTTGAACTATGCTTTTTGAACATCCATTTGTCATTGTACATAGTGTTTACATATTGTCAGAACTTTCAAATATATGTTGCTTGTAGTTTGGTTATTTGCCACTATGGGGTTGTAAAAGCTGCAGCCAGGTTGATATTTACATTAGATGCAGTAGATTAGAGGTCTTTGAGCAGTTATTGCTGGCATCTATTCATTCTGCACCTGCATCAATACTTACTACTGTGTTAACCAAAGAAACGCAAACTTTTTACTGTTGTAAAAATAAAGTATAAACACATGGGATGCAGAGCTGTTGATTTTCACACCAACCTATAAAATGTCTTCATTCCATAAATTTGTAATATAAATCCTACTGCATTTTCTAAGACAGTGGTTCTCAAACTTTTCATGTCAAGGACCCCTAAACGGTTCCAAATTAGACCATTGACCCTCATTTGATAAGATTATGTCCGAGAGCACCCCATCTGATAAGATTTTTGCTTAGATGTTTTATTACAGAAAGTGTATGAAACCCATGACCAAAATAGCCACATTATGTCATTGTGTTACTTATGGATTGAATTCACATCTGAATGAAAACATATTTGAATGATTTCAAATCCTTGACTTGCTGTGGTAAGTGATGGAAAAAAAATATATCTATATATATAACTTTATAATTCACAAATTGAAATTGACGATATATGCCAAGTCCTGGAAATTGAAAATGTAGACAGCGAGGGGAGGCTGGCCAGCGATGATGGTGAAAAGATAAGACAGGTAAAATCAAGCATTTTAAAACGAAATCAAAATTAATAAAAATATACATTGCAGCTATCAACATAGAGCTGTAGATTTTTATTGCAAGCAGTCTTCCCCCAATCTTTTCCGACTCTGAGCTATCTCCATGGCTAGAAAAGAACGTTGATAGTCCTCTTTGAAATGAATACTGCAAACTCTGGGCCTAGTCCCAGCTAATGGAGCCCTATGCTAATGCTAGCTACCTAGGCTAGCCGTAGCACTCAATCTTTTGGGAAACGATGTGAAATAAGCGCTTTGCCCGTTTCCTCTGCTTCTCTCCTCTTCTTCGCCATGCACAAGCTAACTACACATTTAACCCTTGCCATTATCGTTTGATGAACGAAGTAAAGTTGAGTAGTAGCAAGATTGCGTGAATAATGTTTTTTAGCCAGCGTCCCCAGGGCCTTCTTCTTCTTCTTCTTCTATTGTTTTATGGCGGTTGGTAATCAGCTTTTTGTGCATTACCGCCACCTACAGGAGTTTGCCCCCAGGGCCTGCGGGCGGGGCGTGGACTGGAAAACCATGAGCCCAGTGCATTGTGGGAAGTGGAGGATTTCTGCCTCCCGCAACCGCCCCTCCCCCCCCACCCCCACCCCACCCCACCCCACAGAGTGGGTTTTGTTTGATTTCTCTGTGTAGAAACGACCAATTTTAAAAATTTCAACGGATTCCAACTCCATAGGTGCGTGACATTTAATAGATCTTCATATTCACCACGGTAAAGCCATCCTTTAAGTCCTTACACTGGTTACCAGTGTGTCATAGAATAGATTTTAAAATCCTGTTATTAGTCTATAAATCACTTAATGGCCTAGGCCCAAAATACATAGCTGAATTGCTCCCACGCTACGAACCGTCTAGAACTCTTAGGTCAGCAGGGTCCAGCTTATTAACTGTCCCTAGGATCAAATCAAATCATGGGAAGGCCGCATTTACCCACTATGCTTCTGCTAGCTGGAACAAATTACCTGAAGACCTCAGATCTGCCCCAACCTTACTTACTTTTAAAAATAGACTAAAGACTTTTATGTTTACCGTCGCTTTTAACTGCTGACAGCTGTTTCTCAATCACTATTATATATGTGTGTAGTCATGTTTCTTATATAGTCTATTATGCAAACCCAATGAGTCCTCTATAAGTTTTTAGCTCTTTTTGCAACTGCTGCGCCTGTTGCTTAATGCACTTTTTATACCCTTTTTTTAAGTTTTGTTGTGATGCTTTTAAATGTCCATTTTATTCTCTTATTTTATTCTTTTATTTTTCTGTCAACCATTTTATGTGAAGCACTTTGAATTGCCTCTGTGTATGAAATGTGCTATACAAATACACTTGACTTGACTTGACTTGACTTACTGAAGAGGATAAACATGTTGGAAGTGATTTTTCCACCGGCTTCTCTTTTTGCCAATAACAGAAACTCTGAACGCTTCAGCATTTGAAGAACAGCTCCCTCTGTTTTGTGCACTAAACATCAAGTTAAGTTCAAGTTTGTTTAGATAGCCCTTAATCACAAGCATGGATTGAGCACTTTACAGTGAATGTATCTGGCTAGATCTAAACACAATCAATGAACAAAATCCTACATACGTTACATACCTTAAATAAGTGTCTAGGGTGAGAAGGTGCAACATAAGATAAGTCCAGGAAAAAGGGAGTGAAACGGAATTAAAGTGAACAAAAACAATTATTTTAAACAAAGGTTGGTTTAACTGATGCAGGAAGCAAAATGACATCAGGGTGGCCAAAGTCCAGGCCAACCAGATTATCTTCAAATAAAATAAACTGGACGATAAACAAAAAGACAATTCTACCCTCCTTAAACCTTCAGTACAAAAAACAAGTAAAGGGGGGAATAACAAAAAGGGCAACACAGCCCTCCAGGGCTTCCCTATTTAACATTAACAATAGGAATCACTAACCGGAATCATCAATATGAAGCTCCCAGGGGCCCCCCTACCCATCGTGATTTTCTGAAGAAGGTCCTTGTTGACCGAAACGTTAAGAATAAATCAACTGGGAGCAAGTCGAGCAGTGTGCGGACTCTATTTCTTTTTATATGCCCCCTACCCATCATCCCATTTTTTTTTATAAGCATTTTACATAATGTCCATGGAAAAATGAATGGCTGACCAGTCACCACCAGGGACACTGGAACTGATATGGGATTCATGGCTTCTGTTCAGAATAGTTTATTATGTAGAAATAAAATAAAAAAATAATCTGGTCACTAGGGGTTGCACGTGCATCCGGTGCACCAACGTATAATCGCCAGTGCACTCACTTTCATGTCACCACCTGCTCTCCCTTTAGGTCGTTTTACACTACAACAGACAGCAACAGAGGCAGAAACACTGAAATTATTTAGTCTTATATTTTATTATCTTATTATTATAAACCAAACCTCAAAAATAACATCACCCTCTTTGCTTTGCTCATAGTCTTCAACTAAACCCTAAATATCGCAGTATAAAACATATAAAACACATTTTAATCATATATATATTTTTTTTTAAATTTACATTACATTTCCAATACAAAACAGCAGAGGGTGCTGCAGCACCCCAAGCACCCCCACATCCCGCGCCCCTGGTCACCACTTGCCGCACAGGCATCCAATGACACTAAATCATCAGACTTAATCTTCTTGGAAACAAATTTTATTTTGTCCTGATTGGTCTTATATTTGTGTCATAGTTCTGTGGAGCCCAACATGAGCCCGACCAACAACAAAAACAATTTTTTTTTTTGGAGGGCCCCTTCACACCGAGGGCCCCTGGGGACCTGCCCAGGTTGCCCTATGGTTAATCCGGCCTTGCAGGTTGGTGGCAAAAAGAATAAGCCAGCATTGAAGGAGCTAATGAATTAGCTAAATGTAGGAAGCAAATTGGGGATTGAGCAAGGGGGATTGAATTTTTGAAATTTCGTTCCCCCCCCTAATAAGACAGTCTGAGCTGTGTGTTTCATGATGAGAGACACGGCAGCCGGCCCAGTCTGTACATGTAGAGCAGAGGCTGCAGGGCGCCACAGCTCAGCAAAGCAGCCAGAGCCAGGGCACTATACTGGCAGTGCATTGTGTGATGTGGGACTCGTCCATACATGTACATCGGCATGGTGATGATGGTGGGGAGATAGTTGAGTGTGAGGACGGCCTGGATGACGAGGACGGTGACGAAGGCTTTTCTCTTCATGGCACACATCGCTCCCTTCTCCCTCCCCTCCCTCTCTCCCTTCGCCCCCCCTCTCATCTCCCTGTCCCCTGGCGGAGGTCTCCTCAGCATCTGGAGGATGGACAGGCTGCAGAAGGTGTCTATGGCCAGAGTGGGGAAGAACAACACACTATACATGATGTAGAAGCGATCCAGCAGCAACAACAGGTCTATCACGCCGGTTAGGCCCAGCACCAACAACAGGTTCATCACGCCGCATAGGGGAAGCACAGCAACCAAACACCCCCATCTGTACCGGGCAGCCTTCAACCTGGAGAGGGGAACGGACAGAAAGAGAGAGAGCGAGAGAGAGAACGAAAGAGAGAGAGAGAGAGACAGCGAGCAGGAGGGATCATTTCCATGAGTCTGACAAAATATAGATTTGAACCACAACTTTATGTACATATTGTTTGTTTTACTCATGTGTAATACAGATGTGTGTGTGGGTGTGTGTGTGTGTGTGTGTGTGTGTGTGTGTGTGTGTGTGTGTGTGGGTGTGTGTGTGTGTGTGTGTGTGTGTGTGCAGTATATAGCCTGAAGTTCAAAATAAAATAAAAAAAATGTTCAAGGCTTGAACACACCACTTTTTAAAAACTATTTCCCACATTTTAGAATAACAGTAATGACAATCAGATGTTTCCAAAATGTTGTTGTTTTGCTATTCTTCCCGTGTGAACAGTTTCTCGCAAGTGAAAAGCCTCTTTAGTAAAACAAAAGAGAATACGGCACCAAAGAGGGCGAGAGAAGACAAGCAGCAACAGTTTCTCATAATGGCTAGAGGGGAACAAATGAAAACTTCAGTAAAATGTCTGAGTTCTCACCTGAGGTAGACCACAGGCCGCCACACGGCCAGGTACCTCTCCACACACACCAGGCAGAGCAGCTGTGGCTTCATCACCAGGAGGCTGCTGGCCAGGGAATGCAGACCCATCATCGCATATCTACTCTGCCACAAGAAGTGATTGACGAAGAACAGAGGCGTGAGCAAGATGAAGACCAGCTGCATGAGGGCCAGGTTGAGCGGGAAGAAGTCAGCAGGCAGGACACCGGACACCTTTGACCTTTGACATGAGCACAAAGCAAAAGTTCACAGTTAATTGTCATCATTCAATATGACTAAAAGACAGAGGAGCCAGCATGTGAATGTGTTTGAAGCACCTCTGGCTCAGGATGTGGCGGACCAGCCAGGCGTTGGATGGGACACCAAGCATGAATTCTAAGGAGAAGGTGGTGAGGAGGATGACGATGCCTGCTGAAGGTCCTTCATCACCATCGCACTCTGCCCAGTAGTAAGTTGAAGAGTTTACATCTGATTGGTTCATGCTGGGGGGAAGAGGGCAAGTTGGAGAGAGCGAGGAAAGGAGGGAAATAAACAAGAGAGAGAGACAGAGAGCATCATTGTTGTCGTCATCAACATAGTCACTGGAAAACAATCATTGTTTTTACATGCAAAAGTGTTTTCCTGTCCCCCCTTTACAAATCTGCATAAACTCCCATTCAGAACAAAGCATCCAACACAAATTGTTCATGAGATACATGATAACTGATGTGTAACATCAACAAAAAAAAAAAATCAGATGATGTTAACCTGACCACTTGAAAAGTATCTTGTCATTGTCATACGTAAAAACCTTTTATGTTTTGTATTTTTGACAGCTTACACTGCATTATCAGTGTTTTTGCTTGGTTCCAGACTTATATACATTTGAGACAATGTCATCTGTCAATTATGATAGAAGAAAGAGAGTCTAACGCATGTGATTTCATTTTGGTGGTGTGTGACTTACTCTGATTTAACAACCAAAAGCTTAGTACTAAATTCACAATATATTTCAATGCTATTGCACCGGTTGTTCTACATCTTAGAGATCATGAAGATAAGTGTAGCTCTGACAGACCTTGTTCAGTGATGGCAGCTGCTCAGGGTTGGATGTTCAAATGTAAAAGCCAGGTCATTATTGTAAAAGAGAATGTGTTCTCAATAATCTACCTGGAAAAATAAAGGAAATGATGATGATGAAAAGCTGCTGCCTTAAAAAACAAACACTGACCATGACAGGTGACAAATGACCAGGTGGATTTGCATGGACACATGAGCCGTGCAACTACACCTCCCTTGGTTAAAATGCCGCCGCGCGTCAATACACAACTTGCGGTAAGGCAAGGATATGGATCTGTCTCCCACTGTATGTCATGGTCAGTGTGAAACCGACTTTACATATCTTTATTTTTTCTTTTGCCATTATTTACAGGTTGAAACCACGAAGGGGCTTCTTGTTTTTCAATTGGTTAATTAGGGGTTCAAGCCCTGTAGTGGCTGAAACCCTATTGTTATTGTGCTGGTTTATTATTTTTCCACAATCTTTTACGTTGTGCAAATTCTCGTGAGTTGGTGGTACATCACAGAGACATCAAATTTGGCCCAATGACAGTTATTGGTAACCATTACTGGCTTCATACTGCCTCATGGCTCTATAGTTAAAGGTTAAGATTTCAAATTTTGAAAGGCCATAACTGCGCATTTTCCCGCCATAGCGGAGCGCTTTAGATATCAGAGTGCCCAGGTATCAGATGCCCAGAGTGCAACGCGCACACGGAGCTGACTCTGACAGTTAGAAACGTTAGCTAGCTAGCATACAAGGTAAATGGCAAGCTAACATCAACCCAACAAGATCATACAATTAATCATTCTCATGGAGCTTCCGGATCCGCCATGTTTTTTCTTTCCTTTTCTTTTTAGTCACGCCTATTACTCAATTTTGCTTGGTTGTTTGAAAAAAGTGACTTTGATGAGCAGCGCTGCAAAAGTTGAAATGTTTTCTACTTGAGGCGCCCAGAGAGCGCCATCAAAAACTCAACTATGGAGCTTCCCTCTCAGAAACCGAGACCCCGTTCCAATACCCATACTTGTACTTCTTTCTTGTAGTATGTACTGCCGCTGCCCTCACAAAGTATGGATTGTAGTGTGCAGCATGCATGCAAAATACATACTATTGGGACACACTACATCTGTCGTCACGTGAGCTTCCTGAACTCCGACCTCTTGATCACTTCCGCCGACGTCCGCAGCGCCACATTTGAGTTTTTTTTTTTTTTTTTTTTTTTTTTTTTAATTCAATAAACAAAGTCTGGCAGTAACAAACAGTACATTATACAAAAAATTCATACTAAACATTTACAAAATTGGAACAGACAATCAAATAAACAAAATAAAATAAATAAAGCAAAAACATTAAGTCAGAGTTCTAAACAGGAATCAAGATATGCATGTTTTGGTACACACCATGCTTGTTTGGTTTTAACATATTTCAAGGCTTTCTTAAAGTTAATTATCTCATTCATTAACACACAGCTCAGTCAGTGTGACGTAACTCCAGTAGGTGGCGGTAATGCACAAAAAGTTGTTTGCCAACTGCCATAAAACATTAGAAGAAGAAGAAGAAGACATAACTTCCTGCTGCGCAAAGGATTGTGGGGAAGTTTGGCTGGTGAAGCATGCATCGATGCATACTCCGAAATAGGAGCTGATGTAGTACAACATCCTGGTACTCTTGGCATACTGCATCTGACATACTATGTATTGGGACATACTAAATCTTTTTTTGCCTACTAAATAGTATGGAAGTATGGGTATTGGAACGGGGCCCGGGACGTGGGAAAAGAACTGAGCGTACGGAGGTGCGAGCCCGTGCAAAGATTTATAGGTTAACACTGTTAACCTATAAATCTTTGCACGGGCTCGCACCTCCGTACTTATCTGAGATAATCATTCCTTATGTTCCCACGCGTACTCTCCGCTCACAGGACGGTAATTATCTTACCGTCCCTAAAATTAAGAAAAAATCAGCAGGTAGCAGAGCATTTTCTTACCGTGCTCCACATCTCTGGAACCAGCTTCCTCTGTCAGTTAGGGAAGCTGGCTCCATTGAAATCTTCAAAACTAGACTCAAAACCCATTTATTCTCCCAATCATTTGGTTGTGCTTGATGGTTATGTTTGATGATGTCATTCTCTAGAAATATTTATTAGCTCTTGAGTACATACAATCCTGAATTGCTGAGCGGGCTGTCTCAAGCCAGCAATATCAGTATAAACTTAGACTTGACCTAATTTAAATAATATGGCATCAGTCGACCCAGTAGCCTAGATAGAAAATCAAATAGTTGGTGAATAAACTTAGTCCTGAACTGCTGAGCGGGCTATCTCAAGCCAGCAGTATCAGTATAAACTTAGACTGGACCTAATTTAATAATATGGCATCAGCCGATCCAGTAGCTCAGATATAAAATCAAATAGCTGGTGAATAAACTTAGTCCTGAACTGCTGAGCGGGCTATCTCAAGCCAGCAGTATCAGTATAAACTTAGACTTGACCTAATTTAATTTAATAATATGGCATCAGCCGATCCAATAGCTCAGATATAAAATCAAATAGCTGGTGAATAAACTTAGTCCTGAACTGCTGAGCGGGCTATCACAAGCCAGCAGTATCAATATAAACTTAGACTTGACCTAATTTAATAATATGGCATCAGCCGATCCAGTAGCTCGGATATAAAATCAAATAGCTGGTGAATAAACTTAGTCCTGAACTGCTGAGCGGGCTATCTCAAGCCAGCAGTATCAGTATAAACTTAGACTTGACCTAATTTAATAATATGGCATCAGCCGATCCAGTAGCTCAGATAGAAAATCTAATAGCTGGTGAATAAACTTAGTCCTGAACTGCTGAGCGGGCTATCACAAGCCAGCAGTATCAGTCTAAACTTAGACCTAGACTACCTAGACCTGAATTAGCAGTATAATATTAGTCATCCTAAATAATCCTAATAAATTTTGATTTGACCTAATTTTATTGTTGTCTATAGAGTTAGTTCCACCTCTGCGCAGATTCCCCCGCTCTCTTCTCTCTCTCCCCCTCAGGTGTCCTTCATTGGCCTGACGTACACCCCGCCGCTGCAGCCCTAGGTCCGGCCGTCATCGCCCTAGCCACCTGTCGTCACTCTAGGCCATCTACCCACTACTCCTTCTACTGTCTGACACCCCGGGCTCATCACCACCACCGACCCCTATCCTCATCATCCTGGTCACCTGCCTGCCTAAGGGAAGGGGGGGACCCCCCCCCCCCCCCCCGGCCTCATCACCTCCAACTCCTATCCTCCCCTCCCCTTAATCATCACCTCCGACTCTTATCCTCCCCTCCCCTCCTCTTAGCTAGTATTCTCTAAACCTACGAACACTTAAAGACTACATTTTCTATTTCCTTTGGACTCTACTTTTTACATTTTCAACTCCCTTCCCTGATTTTAGGATAATTTAAAAACTACATTTTTATATCCCTCTGTTGGACTCTTTTTTACATTTTCAATTTTCTGTTCTCTTGTAAATTTTATTTCCATAATAAACCATTTACAGAGTTTCACTGCCGGAAAACTCTGTACATGGTTTAGCCCGGCATCTCTCGGCCTGTCTCGGAGGGGAGTCCCCGGATGGGGGTCCGCTGCTGGGTCCACTGCCTGGGTGGGCCCGCCCCCCGCGTGGCCTGCTCTCTCAGTTCCCAGTCACTAGCTGGGGGCGGGTCTGGGAGCGGGTCGCGTGGGGGGTGGGTTTACCCAGGCGACCATTGCTGGGCCCCTGTAGCACAACGACCTCACAAGGTTCCTCCTCAGCCAAGCCAAGTCACTGGGGCAATCCATATGGTGGAAAGGTTTCCTTGCGTTCACTGGGGGTGTGGGGACGCCGCTGTGTCCCGGCCCGGCCTTCTCTCCCACGCCTTATGTGGGGGGGGGGCCGGGGCGGGGGGCATCGGTGCTCTTCATCACTGGTCGAGGGCTGCCGGTTGGTTTAGAACAGTTTAGGTAGGCGATAGATTAGCTACAGCCTAAGGCTGACCTGTTATAGTGTTCAGGCAAAGATCAGACTAGAGCAGAGTAGGATAGGCCAGATTAGGCTGTAGATTAGCTAGATACTATGTCCCAGTTAGCTCTGGTTAATGCTTAGAGTAGTCAGTTGTCTGATCTTCCCCCCTCCTCTCTTTCTCTTTCCCCCGCTCCTTTCCCTTCTTCCCCCTCCTGTTCCCCCCTCTCCCACATTTTCCACTCCCCCCCCGCCCCCTCTCTTTCCATGCTCTTCCCTCCCCCGCCGCCTCTTCCCACGTTCCCCCTGCTCTCCCTCCCCTGCACCCTCCCACCTCTCCTTCTCTGTTCTCTCCTCCTCTCTGTCCTCTCCCCTCTCTCACATTCCCCCTGCACTCCTTCCCCTGCACCCCCCCACCTCTCCTTCTCTGCTCTCTCCTCCTCTCTGTCCTCTCGGGGGGGGGGGGGGGGGAGGGGGCGGAGAGGTCTGTTCCCTCCCCCGCCTCCTCCTCCCGCGTTCCCCCTGCACCCTCCCACCTCTCCTTCTCTGTTCTCTCCTCCTCTCCCCCTGCACTCCTTCCCCTGCACCCTCCCACCTCTCCTTCTCTGTTCTCTCCTCCTCTCTGTCCTCTCTGGGGGGGGATGTGGGACGCTCCCCCTGCTTCTCTACCCTGGCTCTCCCTCCCCTGCACCCCCATCTCTCCTTCTCTCCTCCTCCACATTCCTATTTTCTCCCCACCTCCCCCCTCTCCTCCGTCTATATTGCTCATTCTCTCCCCACCTCCTCTCTCCCCCTGCTCTCTTCTCCCCCACACCTCCCCTCCCTTCCCCTCTCCTACTCTCTCCTCCTGCTCCTTCCCCACCTCCTATACCCTCCCCACCCCATCACTCTCTCACATTCCCCCTGCTATTCTCCCTTCTCCTGCGCTCTCCTCTGCTCTCCCCTCATTCCTATATTTTCTATATTATCAATTGTTCAAATGTTATCTTTTTTTCTGTAAATTCTTGTTACTGTTGTGTTAGCTAGAATTAGCTAGACATACTTTCTGTGAAGCCCTCTGAGACATGCTTGTGAATTAGGGCTATATAAATAAACTTGACTTGACTTGACTTGACTCATGCGATGGCCACAAACTCTCTAATCCTCTGTATCTTGGTGGTACACTCGACAGATGGCTTTCAAGAACCCTCTCCAGAACACCAAAGCCAAGGTAAACGCCTGCAATAACATGCTCCGCAAACTCATCAACTGTAAGTGGGGTGCAGATCCATCAACAGCCTGTGCACCTGCCGTGGCACTGTACTTCTCCACAACCGACCCCAGGCATTTTACCACAACATTTGGGTCAACCTCTCATTAATTTCAACATAACCAAACTCAATTCGTTCAGGGGGGTGCACTGAATGCCCTAGTGGCCGTAGCCAAAAATGCATGTTTTAAATATCTATTTAATTATAACACAGAAGTCATCTTTTATTGTAATGCCTTGCTCTAGATCAGGGCTGGACTGGGACCAAAAAAGCTACCTGCCATGTGGCTCAGACAGGCCCACAATTTCGAATCGGCCCAATTTTTCCAGCTCGCGCTCGCAGGGGGTTGGGGATTTACTTATAAAGCGACATGTTATGACCCGGTCTAGGGGTTTTAGGTGTAATGATGTTGCAGCATTGAATAAACATGCCCAGTGAGAACTCAACGTTTACTTATTTTGATTTCTTTAGAGTGCCAGGTAGTATAAAGAGCTTAGTTAAAGCCTACTTCTTCGATATTCAACTCTGCTTTACCACAGCAGAGTACACTACAGCTTGGCAGCAGCTGGAGATAGGCATTATGGCAGGGTGTACAATTTCCCCATTAGCTTTTACCATGGCAATGGAGATCATTATTAGGGCTTCAAAATGGGTAATGGGTGGAGAAAGGCTGCAGGGAGGGCTGCGGCTCCCTCCAATTAGGGCATACATGGATGACATGACGACTATGACGTCAACCGCTCCATGTACTAGTAGATTGTTGGATAAGTTAAATAGTAATCTGCAGTGGGCTAGAATGAAAGTGAAGCCAAGTAAGTCCAGGAGTATTTCAATCATTAAATGGAGGGTAGTAGGTAAGAAGTTTGTTATAAATGATGAGGTAGTGCCTACAGTGTTAGAGAAACCAGTCAAGAGTTTGGGAAAATGGTATGATGCAAGTCTCAGTGATAAGGGACAGTTTGAGGAGGTGAGGCAGGAAATGATTCAAGGTATTTCAAGTATAGACAAGTCAGGGCTCCCAGGAAAGTTAAAGTTGTGGTGTTTGCAGTTTGGATTGTTGCCTCGGTTGATGTGGCCACTGACAGTGTATGAGGTTCCCCTTTCAAAGGTAGAAAAGCTAGAAAGGATGATTAACTCATTCATTAGAAAATGGCTCGGAGTCCCACGCTGCCTAAGCAGTGTAGCCTTATATGGGAAAGGCATATTGGAATTGCCATTATCTAGCCTGACAGAGTAGTTCAAGTGTGCTAAGGTTAGACTGGAAATGACTCTGACTCAGTCAAAGGATCCAGTGGTTAGGAGTGTAGCGCCCACAGTTAAAACAGGGAGGAAGTGGAACCCAAAGGAGGCAGTACAGCAAGCACAGTCAGCTCTTAGACACAGGGATATCATAGGTCAGGTGCAGCATGGGCGTGGAGGCTTAGGGTTGTGCATAGGGAAACCTGTGTGGAACAAGGCATCAGTAATAGAAAAGAGGAAGATGGTAGTTGAAGAAGTACATAGGCAAGAGGAGGCAGTAAGATGTACTAAGGCAGTGTCGCAGGCAAAGCAAGGACAGTGGGTGAACTGGGAGAGTGTAGAGAAGAGAAAGTTGAAGTGGAGAGAGTTGTGGAGCATGGAGGCCAGCAGAATTAGATTTATTCTAGGGGCTACTTATGATGTGCTGCCATCTCCCCAGAACTTAAATCAGTGGTTGGGCGAGGATGGTGCCTGCCCGTTGTGTTCTAGTGTATGTACATTGAGGCATATACTGTCAGGGTGTAAGGTCAGTCTCTTCCAGGGGCGATACACCTGGCGTCACAACCAGGTGTTGAAATGTTTGGCAGCTGCAGTTGAGGAAAAGCGGCTAGAAGTAAATTCTCTAGTTGCTAGCAAAGAGACTAGACAGATCAAATTTGTACGTGAGGGAGAAAAGATTAGACCAATTAAGGTCAGGCACAAGTTAGGGCAGCTAAGTGTAGGTGGAGCCTGGGAAATGAGGGTTGACTTGAATGAACAGCTAGTCATCCCAGCATATATAGTTAGCACCCGGCTACGTCCGGACTTGTTACTGTGGTCTGAGGTAGAGAAGAGAGTTTATTTTATCGAACTCACAGTCCCGTGGGAAGATCGAGTTGAGGAGGCTTATGAGCGCAAGAAAGCTAGGTACGCTGAAATGGCAGCAGAGGCAGAGCAGCGAGGTTGGAGGGCTCGAGTGCGGCCTGTAGAGGTGGGCTGCCGTGGTTTTGTGGCAAAGTCCGTTATTGCCTTACTAACTGAGTTGGGCATTCGGGGACGGAGCCTGAAACTTGCGGTTAGCAACATGTCTCAGGCAGCAGAACGAGCAAGTGAATGGCTGTGGATAAGGAGGAAACATGCTAGCTGGGGAGCTCGCTAAGGTCAGATTGATTGTTTGTTGTTGGTCATGATTAACGGTCCGCATCAACAGGGCTGAATCATTGACGGTGGTGGTGTAGTTAGGGATTGTTTGTTGTTGGTCATGATTAACGGTCCGCATCAACAGGGCTGAATCATTGACAGTGGTGGTGTAGTTAGGGATTGTTTGTTGTTGGTCATGATTAACGGTCCGCATCAACAGGGCTGAATCATTGACAGTGGTGGTGTAGTCAGGAATGTCATACCGAACCGACCTGGATAGCTAGGCTTAGATAGTGAGGTAATATGCAGTTGTGCGGTGGTAGCATGGAGGGGGACGCTGGATTACACCGTTAAGCCTTCTTGAGGTGTCGTGGGCCTAACTTAACGAAACGTCGGTGAAGGAAGGTGCCCACTTGAAAACCCCAATGACATGCTTCATACTGCTGTTGGCTAGGGTAGGTAACTGGTGATTTGTGTCTTGTTTATTAGTTTGTTAGTCTGTTAGCTTGTTTTATTCTGGATTGGGCTTCTAAATGTGTTTTTCCTCGGATTTTGGCACAAGGGATAGTAACATCTTGTCCTGTGTATTAATTAATAAGACATAAGTACAGTACTAAACATAACACTGATTTTTTTTTAACAAATACAAGTGTATTGATTGTTGTCATGTTGGCGTCCCTACCACTAGGAATCAGTATTGTTATAGGTGAAACTATAAAACTAAACTTAACTAAAACTTAGATACTCAAAACCAAAAAATATAGAGTAGATTACTTTGGACATAATATAGCCACACAAACATTTCCCATATGTCTGATGTATCTTTCCCCATAGTCTGTTACAACTCAACTCATTCTATGCCTGTGTTTGATGGAGCAAGCAAGCAAGTCATTGGAAATGAAATATTGTTTATAAGTTACTCTAATAAGCACAGTTTAGATATTAATCTAAACGTTATAAAAACGTGAAAATCATAACGTCGTTGTTGCCGATTAACCCACCTGGCTACCACCATGAATAACGTTACGTTAGCTAGCTCACTCATCGATTACCTAGCAGTGTGCACCAATCCTAAAAGTTGTCATTTTGTTGAAATTAAGTAGTGCTTGGTCGATCATATGTACGCCGAATTTACCAGCAGGCTCTACGAAGGCCTTTAGGTAGTTTTCTACCAGGTAGGTGCGATTGCCGATATCAAGGAAGGCAGTGTGTTAAATTGCCACATTTTCTAATAGAGTTTGGCGTGTACCGCGGCGCGCGTCAAAGCTACAAGCCAGAATCCTATCGCTTGGTCAAATTCAAATAGCTGCCACACTTACCTCAAACGAGTGAGACGCAGACGACGACGTCGATGTGAAGTCAGTGATTTTAATCCGTTTAGGTGGACGGTGGTGCCATGATGCAGCGCTACTTTTCAAAAACTGTGATTGAAGTGACAGACAGTTGCAATGGGCTGGCCCAATTGTACGTGGACCAACGTTGATTGGTTAGAGGGCCCTGTCTCACTCCAGAGACCAGAGTCATTCATGATTGACGCCTGAATGGGCCGCTGACGGCCGGCCCAGACCCACGTGGACCAACGTTGATTGGTTAGAGGGCTGGTCTCACTCCAGAATCATTCATTATTGACGCCTGAATGGGCCGCTACCGGCCCAATCAAATACATAATACATACTTTTTCACCAACCTGACCGGCCCACTAGCCAGCGGCCCACCGGCCATTGCACCGGTAGAATTACATTGCAGTCCAGCCCTGCTCTAGATAAAGGGTAGAATAATTGTGTGACTCTGATTATTTTCAATGTCTATTATAAAACAATATTATTCTGGTCTAATTATGAGCCATATCTGAGCGGCATAACCTTGATGTAAACAGCAGATACTGTAAAACGTGTAAAACCTCTCCATGACGTGGAGAGGTGTGTGTTCGCGCTTCATACCTTCACCAGTCTCCTTCCCTCCCTCTGACACGTGTCATTCTGTGATAAACAGCCTGAGTGGAGGCTTTCATTTCAATACTGCAGACTGGACTCTGATTGGACAGATTTCAAATGGTGCACTCTGATTGGATAGATTTCAAATGCGGCAGGCTGGACTCTGATTGGACAGATTTCAAATGCTGTACTCTGATTAGATATATTTCAAATGCTGCAGGCTGGACTCTGATTGGATCGATTTCAAATGTTGTACTCTGATTGGATAGATTTCAAATGCTGCATTCTGGACTCTGATTGGACAGATTTCAAATGCTGCAGTCTGATTGGATAGATTTCAAATGCTGCAGGCTGGACTCTGATTGGACAGACTTCAAATGCAGCAGACTGGACTCTGATTGGACAGGTTTCAAATGCTGCATTCTGATTGGATACGGTATATTTTAAATGCTGCAGGCCGGACTCTGATTGGACAGATTTAAAATGCTGCACTCTGATTGGATAGATTTCAAATGCTGCAGGCTGGACTCTGATTGGACAGATTTCAAATGCAGCAGACTGGACTCTGATTGGATAGATTGCAGATGCTGCAGGCTGGACTCTGATTGAACAGATTTCAAATGCTGCATTCTGATGGGATAGATTTCAAATGCTACAGGCTGGAGTCTGATTGGATAGATTTCAAATGCTGCAGGCTGGACTCTGATTGAACAGATTTCAAATGCTGCACTCTGATTGGATAGATTTCAAATGCTGCAGGCTGGACTCCGATTGGATAGATTTCAAATGCTGCACTCTGATTGGATAGATTTCAAATGCTGCAGGCTGAACTCTGATTGGATAGATTTCAAATGCTGCAGGCTGGACTCTGATTGGACAGATTTTCAAATGCACCATTTACCAGTTTGTTAAATGTGCAACTAGAGAAATTAAGACTTTGGATCTGCTGTATGCAAATGTTAAAGATGCCCACAGCTCCACTGCCCTGCCCCCTCTTGGCAGATCAGACCACAACTTAGGTTTACTCACATCATCATACAAGCCAATTGTTCAGCGGCAAACAGTAAGGAAATGGTCTATGCCAAATAGCAGGACATTTGGCACGGAACTCCATCAGGTCCCCCTAAGCGCACTCCATGAGTTGGAAGTCGATGCAGTGAATGGTTTGGAGAGATCAGGTCCCCCTAAGCGCACTCCATGAGTTGGAAGTCGATGCGATGAATGGTTCTGGAGAGATTTTTTTTTTTGCATCTGCCAGTAGGTGGAGCTATGCCATGTCTGTGTGTGTGGGGTGTGTGGGGGCGGGTGTCTGTGTGTGTGGGGGTAAAAAAAACTATGATTCATCCTACGGAAACAGGCTTTGATCATGGCTCCTGATTGGACGACCTTGAATGTGTTTAAATTCTGTTTTCTGAATTCCTATGGAATGATGGAATTTATTGAAGTTGTAGGCTATCTGTTTCCGGTTTTGCGGTTTGTTTGATTTGAGTTTGATTTCTAAGGTAAATTCTGACAATATTCCATCACTCATTAGTCGGGATATGAAAATGCATGTGCTGGTATCCTAATTATTAATTTCCCTCTAGATTTGTTCTGCACCCCCAACCGTAAAGTTAAACTTCGCCTATGCTAAATGACGATAGATGATATAAAAACAGACACTACAGGTAAATAGGGTAAAAATTTTTTTTTAATTAATAAATATCACCATGTAACTTAGTTGATTACTTATGTCAACAAAATTAAGAATTTTGAACCTGGCTTTATCCAATGTTCAGATTTCTGTTCTAGAAATTTGTGCATAATTATGCGCCTCATTTGCACAATTAAACATACAATTTCAGAAAACTTGTAATACAAAAAATAATTGTCTTAATGTAAGTAATCAACTGGGGAAGATTCATGGTGATATCTACTCAATAAAACTAGAAATTGAGCACTCCTTTTCTAGTGTCCCTCGCTGGCTCACCCGCTGCACTGGCAGTGCTCATTAGTACCGTGCCTCGTTGGTTTGCCCTCGAGGTCTCGCACCGTTCACGCACTCGCCTGGCCCGCCTGTCCAAACTGCACCAAATCCGACACTGCACTTCACCTCGGGTCCCCAGCAAAACACCATGATATGCGATGAACACACACAGACAGACACGCACGCACACACACGCACGCACGCACGCACGCACGCACGCACACGCACACACACACACACACAGATCCTTGCTTTATAGACGGTTTCAATTCAACAACATAAACATTCTAAATTTAACCCCAGCTCACTGCCTGTTGCAGAGTGACTGACAATTCTGTGAAAGCTGCCTAAACTTAGATTATTTCTTTTAACTCTTGTGTCACATATTCATCATAATGTAATGCATGTCTGGATAGTGTTAAGTGATCCATAGAAAAAGACTTGATATTTAAGACCAAATACTCTTTATTGAACTCAATAGAACTGAAAGCAGAACAAGCTTTATGGTGTTGTCTTCCTGTACTGATGGTTAATCCATTATCCTCATTATTATTTCTCAAACCAGATATATCGCGAGCGAAAGTATGTATGTCTGATCAGTATAATTATGTCAAGAAAAGTATGGTTAAATGTTCTTTTGACCGATCTGGAGTCGCTCGTAAGTCATCCTCCTTTGGACTTGAAGCAGGTGCTGATCTGTGATCTACAGATGGAGAAATTCCTCTCTGAGGAAGTGTCAGCAGGCGACGAGGACACAGGGACCACATAACGGCGCACTGTGGCAGCCATTTTACCAGAGACATAGGCTGGTAAAATGCACACGCACGCACGTGTGTGTGTGTATGCGTGCGTGTCACAGATGGCAGGTGTAACCCAGAGCGCTCCAGTGTGCGGTTTGTCTGTCGTGTTGTGTGTTGTACAGAGTGCCTGCTCCTGCTGCATAAAAACCTCCAACAAGTCGGCATTTGATTCGCTCATTTTCTCACCCACGCCTCCTTGAAGCTATACATTGGTTCCTGCATGAGTTTCATGCATCATAGCTTAGTGTACAAAGCACCAAGTAAACATTCAATTCAATTCAGTTCAGTTCAATTCAATTCAATTCAATTCAATTCAGGGAAGATGAAAAATCTGATACAGGATTTCAGTAACAGCAGTTTGTAGGAAGCCTTGTTAAGTTGTCCAGGGGAAGACAAAATGGCTAAAAACCTTGAAGGCACTATGGATTCATTAACCTTTGTGCCCAACTATCAAAAATCCTTAACTTATCTTATGGCATGGCATGGATTTTGATATTAATTAATAAGCCAATTAACACCATAACCAGATGTTCCAGATGCTTCAAGCTGTTTGGATGACTACATGGGTGGAGTCACATTAAAACCTTTCCTGTGATTGACTAAACTTCATGTGGTAAATCTGATTCATCTGTACTGGCACCTACACAAGCTAAAACAAGCCAGAAGAAAAACATTTGATATGTCTCTCTCTCTACAACTTACGCACCACACAGACATGGCCTGACTTCAATCAGAGCCAAGATGTACAGGGTGTGTAGAGTGAAATTCCTTTACTCAAAGTCGACCGTGTCAAACCTGTCAGCAGATCTGTGAATGGCGTCTAAGACTCGAGTGTTTGACAAAGAAATAAACCAGCTGCTGAAGTCTGAATGAGTAAAAAGATCTGAGGCTTCGCCCGTTCCAAAAAGAAAAGAAAGCTGCCGTGCTGAAGTAAAACAACGCAGCCATGGTATGTCATGATTTCCCATCATGCTTTGAGAAGCCTCTCTCTGTCCTACCTCAGAAAGGAACGTCTCGTACCTATACAATCAGATGTCATAAGATTTAAACATAAAACTATATTTCACACACATATTATGTAATGGGCAATACACATATTATGTAATGGGCAGAAATATGATGTCATTGTAATAATATAGACCGGAATTTCTCATCAGCTTGAAAGTATTGGACCTAGATCTCTGAATAAAACTTTTGTGAAAACGAGAAAGTAACACAACATACTGTATTTACAGAGCGACTTTTGGCATCCATATTCAACTCTATATTACCACAATATGAGTGGGCAGACTGCTGTAACCACAGTCTGATAAATAACTTATTTGGCATGTTGATTTGATCTTTATTTTTATATAAGACTTTCTTAAAAAATAAAATAAAAATGGAACAGAGACTGGCAATAAATCTGTGCTAGCACACCACCCATTAATTATAATTAATTTGTCATATACAGTATTCAAAGGACTCCTGAAAACTCCCAAGCACAATACAAAGAAGGACAATCCGGTAAGTATATACATATAGTCTCTCATAGCCATGTTCCACTGAATAACTGTCCCCTTCTCTTTCTAATAGTCCTGATATAAAAACAGATTTCTGTACACCTCTTTCCCCACATCCCCACCCTCTCTGGGATATCATTGTCCCATCGGATGACCTTTCCTCTATCTCTCCCGTCATCGAATGAATCCTCGGCCTCTCGGTGGTCTGATGAATAGCTCCCCCTCACAGTTGTCCAATCACTGGCTGTTAGATGAACCACTCCTTTGGTTCGTCGATGGTTTCTGGGCCCCCTCCCAGTTGTCCAATCACTGGCTGTTAGATGAACCACTCCTTCTTTGATTCGTCGATGGTTTCCGGGTTGTCGGTGCCGATGATGGCCGTGTCCGCCGACTCGCCGCCGGACTGGCCGCTGCCCTTGGCCTCGTTAGTGTGGTAGGTGCCCTTGTGACGGAACATGTAGCGGATCAGGAACGCCAGCGTGCATAAGATGGTGAAGATCACCACCGCAATGATGCCTGCACAGGAGAGAGGCATCAGGTGAATAACAATGATGCCTGCACAGGAGAGAGGATCAGGTTAATAACAATGATGCCTGCACAGGAGAGAGGATCAGGTGAATAACAATGATGCCTGCACAGGAGAGAGACATCATGTGAATAACAATGATGCCTGCACAGGAGAGAGGATCAGGTGAATAACAATGATGCCTGCACAGGAGAGAGGATCAGGTGAATAACAATGATGCCTGCACAGGAGAGAGACATCAGGTGAATAACAATGATGCCTGCACAGGAGAGAGGATCAGGTGAATAACAATGATGCCTGCACAGGAGAGAGACATCAGGTGAATAACAATGATGCCTGCACAGGAGAGAGGATCAGGTTAATAACAATGATGCCTGCACAGGAGAGAGGATCAGGTTAATAACAATGATGCCTGCACAGGAGAGAGGATCAGGTGAATAACAATGATGCCTGCACAGGAGAGAGACATCAGGTGAATAACAATGATGCCTGCACAGGAGAGAGACATCAGGTGAATAACAATGATGCCTGCACAGGAGAGAGACATCATGTGAATAACAATGATGCCTGCACAGGAGAGAGGATCAGGTTAATAACAATGATGCCTGCACAGGAGAGAGACATCATGTGAATAACAATGATGCCTGCACAGGAGAGAGACATCATGTGAATAACAATGATGCCTGCACAGGAGAGAGACATCATGTGAATAACAATGATGCCTGCACAGGAGAGAGGATCAGGTGAATAACAATGATGCCTGCACAGGAGAGATGCATCAGGTGAATAACAATGATGCCTGCACAGGAGAGAGACATCAGGTGAATAACAATGATGCCTGCACAGGAGAGAGGCATCAGGTTAATAACAATGATGCCTGCACAGGAGAGAGACATCATGTGAATAACAATGATGCCTGCACAGGAGAGAGGCATCAGGTGAATAACAATGTTGCCTGCACAGGAGAAAGGCATCAGGTGAATAACAAGCATAAACATTTAAGCCCACAGCGGCGCTCCCCCTACAGGCCCTTTTCACTCACCCCCTTAATCCTCCCCCACAAACACAACCCATATCCCTCTAGCCACCCCACCTACCCACCCCTCAAAATGGCGACTCTCTACCACCCTGCTATGATCTCTATGGCCCCTTTTCCCTCACCCCTGACCTCCAAACACAACCCATATCCCCCTAGCCACTAATCCTACCCACCCCGCGAATCCCGACTCTTTAGCACCTTATCGCTAGCTACAGCCATTTTCCCTACTAAACTTACTAAACGTCCATGACTGACTGAGTGACTGACTGACTGACTAATTGACTGAGTGAGTGAGTGAGTGAGTGACTGACTGACTGACCGATTGACTGAGTGAGTGAGTGAGTGAGTGAGTTACTGTCCTGACCTTTCCATCCACCGCTGGCCCAGCGCAGTGGGAAAAAGATAGTGATAGTGCATTGTGTCATTTTCAAACCTGGGTCAAATATTTTTTTATTTTATTTTTTTTAACCCACTTGCAGCACCAGAGCGGTGGGACTTACTGCATCAAGATATTGTTTCAGATTTCAGAAAATCCCAATACAAAGAGTTGCAAGATTTCAAGCAAACCAACCAGCAACCAGCTGAATTATGAATTTATAACGATACAGAAAACCCCCCAAATAATATGGTTACAAGACTGTGTGTACATAATGCTTTTAAGGGGAATGAACTACTGTGAGTGATGTCATCTCCCCTTTCCCTCATTTTTTCAACTGTGACACTATACGCCTATTTCACATCCCACCCAAATCAGCCATTTTGTGTCTAAAATGCAGGAAGTAACACGATATAAACATTAAATGGGATGCACTCATATAGGCAGCAGAGGAACAGCAAACTGGATCTTCTTTGTTTTTCTTCCTGCCTTTTAGACACAAAATGGCTGATTTGGGTGGGATGTACAAATGGCTAATACAGTACTAGCTACAATGTAGCTATTGCAATGTAGCTGCTACATATACAGTAGCTGTTCAACACTCTGATAGCTCATGGACAGCCAGTCTACCTATGTTCAAATGGGGAATTTATTTCCAGAGCTGAATATTTCAGCGCTATGCAGCTCTACTGTCAGACATGTTGTTAAAGTATGCTAAAAGATCACTAACTTTACTTTCAAATAGTCAAAACATTCTGGCATAGCTTGTGTTCAACTATGTGTCAAACACTAACTAATTTCGGACACCTCTGAGGCACATCCCATGTTATCTTCCAACCCAACGTGTTAACGATGTGTTTTTGCAACCACTGGTGACACAACTACTCTGTGCTGATAGTCAGATGTGTTGAAAATGATGTCATGTCAGTGTCTTTTTGAGGATGTAAAGTCATCTATTCACACGTCACAGGCAAAATCGCTTTCAGAAGCAGATGATGACGACACGTACCTCCAATGATGGCCGAGTTCCTGTTGACTCCATCAGGAATCGCCCTCTCCTCGTTGAACGGGAACTTTGCATCTGAACACAAAGGGAGACGGACAGAGAGGAAGGAAGGTTAGAAAGAAAGAACACAGCCTTCATTCGGTCTGACTGATACATATTGCATGAACAGAGTAGTAAAGATGTGGTACAGCCAGTATAGTAATACAGCCAGTCCAGAAAACTGACAGCTGCAGTATTGCATTTCCCCAGGGATGAATCCATATCACAATTTTGAAAATGAACCCTAACGCAGCAAACCCTTTCAGGAGGACTAATCTTTTTGTGTTAAAAGAAATGTGAAGAATGAAGTGGTTCTAGTGGACGAGGATAGATGCAGTGTGAGATGTCTGTTATACTTCCATACAGTAGGCCTACATGCATCCATCCATCCAGCCAGTCAGTCAACTAGCCAGATACATACAGGCTACATGTATACATCCATCCAGCCAGTCAACTAGCCAGATACATACAGGCTACATGCATACATCCATCCAGCCAGTCAACTAGCCAGATACATACAGGCTACATGTATACATCCATCCAGCCAGTCAACTAGCCAGATACATACCGGCTACATGCATACATCCAGCCAGTCAACTAGCCAGATACATACAGGCTACATGTATACATCCATCCAGCCAGTCAACTAGCCAGATACATACAGGCTACATGTATACATCCATCCAGCCAGTCAACTAGCCAGATACATACAGGCTACATGTATATATCCATCCAGCCAGTCAGTCAACTAGCCAGATACATACAGGCTACATGTATACATCCATCCAGCCAGTCAACTAGCCAGATACATACAGGCTACATGCATACATCCAGCCAGTCAACTAGCCAGATACATACAGGCTACATGTATACATCCATCCAGCCAGTCAACTAGCCAGATACATACAGGCTACATGCATACATCCAGCCAGTCAACTAGCCAGATACATACAGGCTACATGCATACATCCAGCCAGTCAACTAGCCAGATACATACAGACTACATGTATACATCCATCCAGCCAGTCAACTAGCCAGATACATACAGGCTACATGTATACATCCATCCAGCCAGTCAACTAGCCAGATACATACAGGCTACATGCATACATCCATCCAGCCAGTCAACTAGCCAGATACATACTGTAGGCTACATGCATACATCCATCCATCCAGTCAACTAGCCAGATACATACAGACTACATGTATACATCCATCCAGCCAGTCAACTAGCCAGATACATACAGGCTACATGTATACATCCATCCAGCCAGTCAACTAGCCAGATACATACAGGCTACATGTATACATCCATCCAGCCAGTCAACTAGCCAGATACATACAGGCTACATGCATACATCCATCCAGCCAGTCAACTAGCCAGATACATACAGGCTACATGTATACATCCATCCAGCCAGCCAGTCAACTAGCCAGATACATACAGGCTACATGCATACATCCATCCAGCCAGTCAACTAGCCAGATACATACAGGCTACATGTATACATCAATCCAGCCAGTCAACTAGCCAGATACATACAGGCTACATGCATCCATCCATCCATCCATCCAGTCAACTAGCCAGATACATAAGGCTACATGCATACATCCATCCATCCAGTCAGTCAACTAGCCAGATACATACAGGCTACATGTATACATCCATCCAGCCAGTCAACTAGCCAGATACATACAGGCTACACATCCATCCAGCTAGTCAACTAGCCAGATACATACAGGCTACATGCATACATCCAGGGACGGCTGGTATCAATGGGCTAGGGGGGCTAAGCCCTCCCTATCATTTCCAATAAAATGAGAAAAGTATTATTATTATTTATTCTTTACATACATTATATCAAACAAACTTAGAATTGGTTGTTTATGTTGGTGTAACCTATAGAGCAGCAACAGCGCCATCTGTAGTCACAAGAAAATCATCAAATTGGGCTAGCTTGGTCCAGACCCAAGACACTAGTGTCAGGCTTCAATCACCTTCGTTATAAGTGATTGACAGGTGTCTGGCACGCCCCCCTTGAGCTGCCGCCGTCTACGGCTCATTTGGGCTAAACTCCTTCAGCCCACCAGACAGAAGGGAGAGGAGGCGGGCCAATGAGACTCTTCACAACCAATGACAGCTCCAATGAGATTCACACACATGGACTTTTTACTTCCTCATCCATTTTCCTTCATGTTTGACGGGGGGAAATTACAAGTGTAGAGACAGGAGGCACATTGGCACAAAGGGACACAACAAAATAGTAAGTTTTGTGTTACGTGGTTTGAACGCAGACAACAGCTGTTGCTCGTTAAGACATCAAAGGGAAAAGACGTGGACAGCTCTCTCTCTCTCTCTCTCTCTGTTTCTCTCTCTCTCTCTGTCTCTCCCTCTCCCTCTCTCTCTCTCTCTGTCTCTCTCTCTCTCTCTCTGTGTCTCTCTCTCTCTCTCTCTCTCTCTGTCTCTCTCTCTCTCTCTCCTCCCAATTGTTGTCTGATGAAGACGGACTGAAATCTGTGGGAAATGGGAATGTGTTGGTTTTGAATGTAGTCTGTTCTATCATGTAGCCTATCACACCATTCTTGCATACTGTATCTTGTTTTTGTTAAAATGGTATGTGCTAATGTGTAGCCTACAGAGCAAAATAGTCAAATTGTGTGTGTGTGTGTGTGTGTGTGTGTGTGTGTGTGTGTGAGAATGAGAGTGTGTGTGAGTGTGTGTGTGAGAGAGAGAGAGAGAGAGAGAGTGAGTGAGTGATACAGAAGGTTTCGCATCAGGCAAGTGTCGTTTGTTGCTGCAATTTGGTATCTCGGATGCTGCTGTTGCTGCAGCATGAGCTATTGATGGTTATAATTTTTTAGCCCCTCCACCCAATATCACCACCAGCCGTCACTGCATACATCCATCCAGCCAGTCAGTCAGTCAACTAGCCAGATACATACAGGCTACATGTATACATCCATCCAGCCAGTCAACTAGCCAGATACATACAGGCTACATGTATACATCCATCCAGCCAGTCAACTAGCCAGATACATACAGGCTACATGTATACATCCATCCAGCCAGTCAACTAGCCAGATACATACAGGCTACATGTATACGTCCATCCAGCCAGTCAACTAGCCAGATACATACAGGCTACATGCATACATCCATCCAGCCAGTCAACTAGCCAGATACATACTGGCTACATGCATACATACATCCAGTCAGTCAACTAACCAGATACATACTGTAGGCTATTCAGCGGGTATCTTGCATGTTGCGTTCAGGTGCATTATAAATTTGTTTTTGTTTTTTTACAATTCGATCGCGGGCCACACAGGGGGCCGGCGGGCCGCCACATGCGGCCCGCCGGCCGTATTTTGCCCATGTGTGGCCTACATACATCCAGATACATACAAGGAGATGTGTGCTGTGTACATACAGCAGATACATACAACTAGCCAGATACATCCAGGCTACATGCATACATCCATCCATCTAGTCAACTAGCCAGATACATACAGGCTACATGCATACATCCATCCATCCAGTCAACTAGCCAGATACATACTGTAGGCTACATGCATACATCCATCCATCCAGTCAACTAGCCAGATACATACAGGCTACATGCATACATCCATCCAGTCAACTAGCCAAATACATACAGGCTACATGTATACATCCATCCATCCATCCAGTCAACTAGCCAGATACATACAGGCTACATGTATACATCCATCCATCCAGTCAACTAGCCAGATACATACAGGCTACATGCATACATCCATCCATCCAGTCAACTAGCCAGATACATACAGGCTACATGCATACATCCATCCATCCAGTCAACTAGCCAGATACATACAGGCTACATGTATACATCCATCCATCCAGTCAACTAGCCAGATACATATAGGCTACATGTATACATCCATCCATCCATCCAGTCAACTAGCCAGATACATACAGGCTACATGTATACATCCATCCAGCCAGTCAACTAGCCAGATACATACAGGCTACACATCCACCCAGCTAGTCAACTAGCCAGATACATACAGGCTACATGCATACATCCATCCAGCCAGTCAACTAGCTAGATACATACAGGCTACATGTATACATCCATCCAGCCAGTCAGTCAACTAGCCAGATACATACAGGCTACATGTATACATCCATCCAGCCAGTCAGTCAACTAGCCAGATACATACAGGCTACATGCATACATCCATCCAGCCAGTCAGTCAACTAGCCAGATACATACAGGCTACATGCATACATCCATCCAGCCAGTCAGTCAACTAGCCAGATACATACAGGCTACATGTATACATCCATCCAGCCAGTCAACTAGCTAGATACATACAGGCTACATGTATACATCCATCCAGCCAGTCAACTAGCCAGATACATACAGGCTACATGTATACATCCATCCAGCCAGTCAACTAGCCAGATACATACAGGCTACATGTATACATCCATCCAGCCAGTCAAATAGCCAGATACATACAGGCTACATGCATACATACATCCAGCCAGTCAACTAGCCAGATACATACAGGCTACATGTATACATCAATCCAGCCAGTCAACTAGCCAGATACATACAGGCTACATGTATACATCCATCCAGCCAGTCAACTAGCCAGATACATACTGTACAGGCTACATGTATACATCCATCCAGCCAGTCAACTAGCCAGATACATACAGGCTACATGCATACATACAT
Source organism: Poromitra crassiceps (assembly GCF_964638095.1). Taxonomy (NCBI): domain Eukaryota; kingdom Metazoa; phylum Chordata; class Actinopteri; order Beryciformes; family Melamphaidae; genus Poromitra; species Poromitra crassiceps. Next base: position 75,918,801 of record NC_139624.1, read on the forward strand.
CCAGTCAGTCAACTAGCCAGATACATACAGGCTACTCTTAAATGGAACGTCAATGTGAGCCTTATCGTAAAGAAAGCCCACCAACGTTTGTTCTTCCTGAGGCAACTCAGGAAATTCAAAGTCTCAAAGATAGGGATGTGTCACTTCTACCGAGCTATGATAGAGAGTGTGCTCACATTCTCTATCACAGTTTGGTTTGGTAACTGTTCAGCTGAAGACAGAGAAGAGCTGAACAGGGTCGTGAAAACGGCATCGAAGATCATAGGTAAGGATTTGCCGAGATTATGCGATATTTATAACGAGCGCATATTGAAGCTAGGGCTGAAGATAATAAGGGACCCCTCCCATCCAGCCAATGCTCTCTTTGCCCCCCTTCCTTCGGGAATGCAGCATCAAATGCCGAACCACTCGTCTGCGTAACAGCTCGTACCCTGAAGCAGTGAGGGCCCTTAACTCCTCCGGGGTTCAGTTCACCACCCCAATTTAATTTGACCCCCTGGTCTTTTAATGCACCAGACACTTTAATGCATTGTGCACTTTTTTTTGTTGCACTAGCCACCTGTGCCTACCCTGCACTGTACACTGTATTGCATACTGTTTTGCATTTTGCAGTTGTTTTTGATTGCATGTTCCTACTTTTTATACATTGCAGCAGATGTGTAGTTGTATTGTCTGTCTCTCATGGTCTGTTACTGTGATTGTTTTGTCTGTTTGAGCATGCCAAGACAAATTC
>NC_139624.1:75924533-75927033 GCF_964638095.1 Poromitra crassiceps
AGCGTTAGTTGCTTTTGGAGACACAAACTCTGGACGTTTCATTTTGAGTAATGCATGAGGTTCTCTATGGTTTACGCCAGCTCTGGGAGTATGAAGTGCTTTAAATGCGGGGATTTTGGTCACAACAAGCTTGTGGAGCGTTGCCTGCAACTAGGTAGCCACAACCAGCTAGCTAACATTAGCCCCGACCACAACAGCTAACGTTAACGCCAAACAAATCCGCTGCCTCCTCCCCACGTTTGGTTTAGCGTAACGCCAGCTCAGGGACATGTATTGCAAATTGCAATAGTGGTTGTTTTGTTATAATTTGAAACTGTCAACAGCCACACTGGAGGCGGCCATGTTTCGCCAGCTGCTTGGGTTGGTTGGTGGGGACGGGTGTGTCTGACGCGGTTTGACGCGTTTGATGTATCCATGTGATTCCCCCTCCCTTCCTGAGTGTGACGGAGCTCTCCCTTGAGAGGGAGAGCTGACAAGAGGAAACGTGAAGCGAGTCATGCCGGCGGCTTAAGTTCTAAACAATGCGTGACAATTATACTCGAATGTTCGCGATATAGTCATTTCTACATCTCACGTGGCACAAGCTGCGATACATCGAGTATATTCGATATATCGCCCAGCCCTACATAAACGTCTCCAAAGCGCACGGTGCCGTGTGGAGCTGAGACTGACGTTGGGTTGGAAATGGTCATACATGCTAGAATAGCCTATAATCTAAGCAATTTAATATGGGATCGCCTGCACACAGATGATTCATATCTAGGCTACTCCTGCATTTTGCAGATACAACTGTGTTGCTTTTGGCCTGTATGATGTGATTGAACTTCATATTTCCAGCATCATTATATGAAATATGGAGATATGCGACTCTGCTGACAATATATATGTGACCACAAAATAGGCTATTTTTTATAAATGAAATCTATGCCCGCACGTACCGTGTCGATTCAGTTCAGAAGCCTTTTTTTATTTTAATATCATTCTTTTTTTTATTGATTAGCCTATAGGAATTATTCAATCAGTGTGACTAAACACATCATGAGATCATTATTATTCATTGAGCCTAAATGGTCTATACATACGGATTTTGGACTGAGATAGATTACACATTGCTTCCACTCGCAAAAAAGACATGCTGGTTTTATTGAGTTTATTGAGAGGGTGAATTGAGCTTTCGGTTTAGTCAAACCAGATCAAGGGACAGATCCTGGATCTTCATATCCAACATTCGTGGTATTGGTTGTGAGTTTGGACCTGGAGCCGGATCAATGGACCTGATTGATCTCAAGACGGCCCAGCGCTCTCAAAGGCACAGTTGGACCCGAGCGCAAGGACAAGGCTGCATCCGGAATGACACTCTGAAACACCCATAACATTAGATACAGAGTAGTGAGGTGTGTGTGTGTGTGTGTGTGTGTGTGTGCGTGTGTGCATGTTCCATGTAGAAGGTACTAGAGAACTCCATTAGCCAAGTTTCAAAACGGGGGAATATCTCTTTGTTCGAGACCGTAAGAATGGTTTTCTTTGCAATGCCCATTCCATACTGGATCGATAAAATCTTCCAACGGCTTAGAGTTTCTAACTGTTGTCGTGACCAGCCTAAAATGGCCGGTTCTGGGTTCGGAGAGATATCATGTCCATAAGGGATCATGGCTTTTACCTCGATTCACTTCATCAATGTGCTTCAAGTCACCTCAATATCTTGTACATTCATCAGTGTTTTTATAGTTTTCTGGATATTCTAAGTTGATTTTAACAATAAAATCAAACATCTGAGTGTCTATTTCCCCCCCCATGTCCCTGTTTTACATACTCTGGGATGAACGCTAATTGAATGTCAGCACCACCTTGAGGTCATGTGGTTAATGGTCACCTGTGTTGTCCAGATGCCAGGGATCTGTTGCGGCAGACATTGGTGGGATGGTGAGAGGCGACGCCCCGCAGTTGGACTCCACTAGTTTTCCCTGGTAGGACACGAGCGGGGCGGGCTGTCTGTCCAGCTGTCCGGCGGTCGGCGCTGCCTGGGCCTGGACGGTGGTTCTCAGCGCAGACTTGAGGGGCGCTATTCCGTTGAACGTCACCCGTGACAGGCACCCGACGAAGCCCGGGCTGTTGTAACTGTCGATGAGCACCGGGTCGATGTCACCAGTTTCTGTGCAGAGACACGGGGAGGTGGAGACAGAGAGAGGCTCACTAGATGGTTTTGATCGACACATCTCTTCTGTTATTGACAAATATCAACACAAATGTATGAGCTGTTAACAACAATAATGCTGTTTGAGTTGATATAGAGTACCGCAGGGATGATGTATTTTTGTAGTCTTTCCCAGAAGTCCCTGCACTGCTGGTTCATAAGGGGAAAAGGCAATGGGATTTTTGTATTGGAATTTCAGTTAAATGCATGAAATAAGGTCTGTGGTTAACAAAAGTTTATGATACATCTAAGTTTGGGTTCAGCAAGATAATCTTCACAAATGAGGACCACTTTTATGACTTTTGA
>NC_139624.1:75934533-75942033 GCF_964638095.1 Poromitra crassiceps
CACACACACACACACACACACACACACACTCTGTCGGTAGCAACAGTGACAAGGCAAGGTCGCAGACAGTGTAGATCGTGCCGGTCTGTCACCAGGGTGACCAATGGCAGCACATTAATAATTCATAGTGTTGGGGCAGCACACACGCTATTGGATAAGAAAAGATTTGGGTTGAGGAGATTGAATGGAGAACGAAATTCCTTCGGAATCCCTTCCCTTCCCGGAAGACGGAAGGGAAGGGATTATCTCTCTAGTCTCTCTAGTCTCTCTCTTTGCCTTTGGCTTTGAATCTATTTCCTTCAAAAAGATAGACTGACACACTCGCAGACACAGATACCATGCGTAGTGCGTACACACAGCCACACACTCACACCCACACTTGCGCGCGCACACGCACGCACACACACACAAACACACACACACACACACACACACAGAACGAGCTTTCCAAACATTGTTTGCATCATCTACATTAACGTTGGCAGTTACAACGGGTGTGTGCGCGGTTGGATGTGGGTTTAGATGTTAAAAAACTACCAAACGACTTTTGCGTGTTGTGCCGAGACCAGCCTGCTCCCGACGCGCGCGCACACACACACACACACACACACACACACACACACACACACACACACACACACACACACACACACACACACACACACACACACACACACACACACACACAGATTTACTGTGTCAGTGAGTCAGTTGGCAGTGTGCCTCCCTGCTGCCCTGCCTGATGTATGACTCACCTCCTCCCATCTATTCTACTGGGAGGCAGAGACCCATTGGCAATACATTCAGGCTACAGTACACACACACACACACACACACACACACACACACACACACACTGTACTTACAGTATATAGTCTACTTACAGTAACCTATGTACGGATAAAGACACATATTGCATTTCCCTCACACAGACAGAAAGCACACACACACACACACACACACACACACACACACACACACACAGAACGAGCTTTCCAAACATTGTTTGCATCATCTACATCAACGTTGGCAGTTACAACGGGTGTGTGCGCGGTTGGATGTTAATGAAAAGTCATATGGTTTAGATGTTAAAAAACTACCAAACGACTTTTGCGTGTTGTGCCGAGACCAGCCTGCTCCCGACGCGCACACACACACACACACACACACACACACACACACACACACACACACACACACACACACACACACACACACACACACACACACACACACACACACACACACACACACATCTATTCTACTGGGAGGCAGAGACCCATAGGCAATACATTCAGGCTACAGTACACACACACACACACACACACACACACACACACACACACACACACACACACACACACACACACACACACACACTGTACTTACAGTATATAGTGTACTTACAGTAACCTATGTACGGATAAAGACACATTGCATTTCCCTCACACAGACAGAAAGCACACACACACACACACACACACACAGCATGCTGTAACATAAACCTACAGAGCATCAAGTATAGCAGAGGCTTTCAACAGCCAATCAGCAGAGAGCTTTAGCGATCACAGCAGCATATAGCTTGTGCTGAATCATCCCTGTGCTTCATGATCAATACACAGACACACACAGACACGCACACGCACACGCACACACACACACACACACACACACACACACACACACACACACACACCTACACACACACACAAAAACAACCGACACTGTGAACCTCATGAACCTGAGACATGACCGGCCCACCAAGCAGCCTTAATGGACACTATGAGAAGATACGATGATGATGTTGTTGAAATCATGCAGACGTATTGAGATTTACTTGCTGATAATGTAAGTCAAGTCAAGTCAAGTCAAGTTTATTTGTATAGCACATTTCATACACAGAGGCAATTCAAAGTGCTTCACATAAAATGGTTGACAGGAAAATAAAAGAATAAAAGAAGAGAATAAAATGGACATTTAAAAGCATCACAACAAAACTTTAAAAAATGGTATAAAAAGTGCATTAAGCAACAGGCGCAGCAGTTGCAAAAAGAGCTAAAAATGTATAGAGGACTAATAGACAAACATGACTACACACACATATAATAGTGATTGAGAAACAGCTGTCAGCAGTTAAAAGCGACGGTAAACATAAAAGTCTTTAGTCTATTTTTAAAAGTAAGCAAGGTTGGGGCAGATCTGAGGTCTTCAGGTAATTTGTTCCAGCTAGCAGAATGGGTAAATGCGGCCTTCCCATGATTTGATTTGATCCTAGGGACAGTTAATAAGCTGGACACTGCTGACCTAAGAGTTCTAGACGGTTCGTAGCGTGGGAGCAATTCAGCTATGTATTTTGGGCCTAGGCCATTAAGTGATTTATAGACTAATAACAGTATTTTAAAATCTATTCTATGACACACTGGCAACCAGTGTAAGGACTTAAGAACTGGAGTGATATGATCAGCTTTCTTAGTCTTCGTTAGAACTCTAGCAGCAGCATTCTGAATGAGCTGAAGTTGCCTAAGTTCTTTTTTGGAGAGACCAGAGAAAAGGCTATTGCAGTAGTCTAACCTACTATAGATGAAGGCGTGAATTAGTTTTTCTAGATCCTGTCTGGACATGTAGCCCCTAATTCTTGCTATATTTTTAAGATGATAAAAAGCTGATTTTCTGATTGACTTAATGTGGGAGTTAAAGTTGAGATCGGAATCAATAATAACGCCAAGATTTTTGACTTGATCCTTAGGCTTCAGGGATCGAGACTCAAGGCGTGCAGTGATTTTAAGCCTTTGTTCTTTGGTACCAAAGACGATCACCTCTGTTTTGTTTTTGTTTAGCTGTAGGAAATTCTGGCACATCCAGTTATTTATTTGATCAATGCACTGGCACAATGATTCTATGGGAGCATAGTCAGCTGAGGAAAGAGTTATATACAACTGAGTGTTGTCTGCGTAGTTATGATAGGCTACTTTGTTTTTTTGCATAATTAGGCCTAGAGGGAGCATATAAAGGTTGAAGAGAATGGGCCCCATAATGGATCCTTGAGGCACCCCACAAGTCATCCTACTGTAGTTAGGTCAGATGTGTAATTGCCAATGGAGACGAAGTACTTCCTGTCTTGAAGATAGGACCTGAACCACTGGAGGACCGTACCCGATAGCCCAACCCAGTTTTCCAGTCTGTCCAATAAAATTGAGTGGTCAACAGTGTCAAATGCAGTGCTAAGATCCAGTAGCACTAGAATCGAATTTTTGCCTGAGTCTGTGTTCATTCTAATGTAATTTATGACTTTAGTAAGCGCGGTTTCTGTGCTGTGATGGGGGCGAAAGCCTGATTGGAGTTTATCTAGGTCTAGGAGATCATTTGAGGTTAGGAATCTATTGAGTTGTAGGTAAACAACCTTTTCAATTATTTTGGCTATAAAGGGGAAATTAGATATTGGTCTGTAGTTACTGATTACCGATGCATCAAGGCTACGCTTTTTTAGTAGGGGTTTAATAACTGCAGTTTTCAGGGACTCAGGAAAAGTGCCGGTCAAAAGGGAGCTATTAACTATTTGCAATAGGTCCGACGACAGACAGTTATAAACGCTTTTAAAAAAGCTTGTTGGAAGGGTATCGAGACAGCACGAATATGATTTAAGGCCTTGCACAGTTTCCTCTAAGATGTCGTGGTCGATAACGCTGAACTGGGACAAATTTATCGAACTAGGGATCTGCGGGTAGGATGATGTCACAGCATTTCTTGGTGTGGAGTCACTAATAGCCTGCCTGATATTAATAATTTTGTCCGTAAAAAAGGCAGCAAACTCATTACATTTGACAGTAGAGAGAAACTCAGGTGCTACACAGCAGGGGCGTATGCAGAAATTGAATTATAGGTGGGCCTGGTCTGGATCAAATTGGGTGGGCCTGGATAGGAAGGGGTGCAGATGCCCGGCCAAAGGCCGGGCCCACTCGGGCGGCCGGCCGAAAAATTTCACGTGTTATTTTACTAAAAATAATGCATTTGACCATCATTTCAAGTAGAATGATACCACCCAAGCAAGAATATTTCAAGTGTTTCAAGTGCTTTACTGAAATATTTGGACCATATAATGATAATACAATTATCTCAACCTTAAAAGGTTACATATAGGTGCCAAATGTTGCATACATGAATGCTTATACTTGTGTGTATACTGTTACTTTATACAGAAATTAGAACCACTGATCCATATACTGCTGTGAGTTTAAAAAATAACAACACTGAGGCTGCTTCAAGTTTGAACAAGACGCCCTCTGGTTTATTTATCCACAGAGAGAACAAAATTCCTAGATGTCATGAAGTTGTCATGCATTAGACTCTGGAGATGATGTGCCCTGCGTTTTTACAAAAGTAACAAAACCATTGGCTAGCAATGCAGCAGCAAGTTTGCCTCTAGAAAACAACCAATTAAAAAAAAAAAAAAAAGATTTGGGGTGGGCCAGGGCAAGAAGTGTGCCTGTGCCTACCCAGGCCCACCCGTAGATACGCCCCTGCTACACAGAGAGGCGGGTTAGTCAGTCTATCAACCGTGGCAAATAGAGTGCGTGCATTGTTAACATTTTTGTTAATGATATCGGAAAAGAACGATTGTCTCAACCTTTTCAGTTCGAGGTTGTAGGAGTGAAGGCTTTCTTTGTAAATATAATAGTATGAAGATTAGTTTTCCGCCATTTACGCTCAGCTTTCCTGCAATCTTTTTTTTTGCATCTAACGGATGCAGAATTTCGCCAGGGTGCTTTAATCTTGCCAGACAGCATTTTTAACCTAACAGGCGCCACGCTATCAATAGCATTCAGAATTGTTGAATTGAAGTTATCGAGAATGTCATTGACAGAAGCTGATGTGGGAGGAGATAAAGAAAATGTCTCCATAAACTGTGCACTGGTGCCTGCATTAATGTCTCGTCTTTTAAAGGTTTGTGACCTATTAATGATCTCAGGGGAGAATTCCATTTAAAAAAAGAGGCAAAGATGGTCAGACAACGCAACATCAATAGTCAACACAGAAGAGGACTTAAAGCCCCTAGTAATAACTAAATCCAGGGTATGGCCTCGGTTGTGAGTAGGCCCGGAAACATGTTGAGACAGATCAAAAGTGTCAAGTAAGATATTCAGTTCTTTGGCAAAATTATCATTTGGGTTATCAATATGAATATTGAAATCCCCAGCAATAGATATACAGTCATGTTCCATGAAAATTAAGGAGAGTAGATCAGCAAATTCAACGAGAAAGCTGCCTGAGTATTTTGGTGGTCTATAGATATTCAGCAGTAGAACAGTAGTTGAGCATTTCAGAATAGCAGCAAGGTATTCAAACGATGAGAAGTCTCCAAATGTTACCTGCTTACATTGAAACATATCAGAAAAGGCAATTGCTACTCCCCCCCCCCCCTCTTATCAGCTCTGGGAGTGTCAATGAAGCTATAATTAGGCGGTGCTGATTCGGACAGAACAGCCACTCTGTTATTCATATCGAGCCAGGTTTCAGTGAGGAACATTAAATCCAGATTATAACTGGTAATCAGATCACTGATGAGGAGAGATTTATTTGACAGCGATCTAACATTAACTCATTCACCGCCAAAGACGTCTTTGACGTGTTATCAGGAATAGCCCTCCCCGCCAATGACGTGTTTGACGTGTTTTTGTTTTTATTAGTGCAGCGCGTAGTTCAAAGACTTCCCCAGCCTGTGACATGGTATCAGGTCCCTGCCCTCAAAGCCAAGCCGACAACACGTGAACAAACACATACCGCAGCTGTTGTTTTGAAATGAGCAGGAGGAAAAACAGAAAACAGAGAAACGCGCTTCCTTGTGCAGAGAGGAGAAACGCCATTGAAACGCCCCTCGGCGTGCTGCACGAGCTGGTCGGCTTGCTGCAGGGCAGCGGGCATGGATCAGTTGTTCGCGGTAGTCAAACCCGTGACCAACATGATCGATCCTGGTCCCTGGACCCCGTTCCTGTGTGCCAGCCCGAAAGAGACGAGACGGAGTCACAACTTTGTGAGGAGGAGAACAGCAGCCTCGCCACAGAAATTGCTTTCCACAGAGCCAAGCAGCACGGCCACTTTCCTGTCGAGGGCGAGGAAGACTGGACTCCAATGCGACAGGACCCGGATGATCTCGCGGTAAGGAGTGTGTGTGTGTGTGTGTGTGTGTGTGTGTGTGTGAGAGAGACTACACTGATCTCTGCATTCTATGATCGTATAGTTTACTGAGACACTAGTACACTACACTGTCTCTGTACTAAATGTGATTATATAGTTTACTGAGGATATGTTGCTTTTATTTCAGATGAGGAGCCGATTGTGAGCCCACATCTCAGAATGAGGTCAGGACGGTCAGGATGGTCATTTAGGTCTGCTAAATGACGAAATGTAATGTAATGTAAAGAGACACACATGGGCCCCGCGCACACACACACACATTCACACTCACTCACACTGAGTAAACTGTATTGTTGAATGTAAAAAAAGCACTTCATGTATATATATATATATATATATATATATATATATATATTTTTTTTTGTCATTTGTGTCATAACGAATAATATTTACATGTCTGATGTCAATACAGTTCAAAATAAAAGAATTGAGAGCGAGTTCTGCCTGAGATTGTGTCCTTTACAAAAATGCAATTTTCTGCAATTTCTCTTCTCAGAGAGAAAACAGGGTGTATATAAATGGCTATAAGTAGAGTACAGAACATGCTAAAAGCTCACTTTTTTTTTTCTGGTGAACCCAGAGACGTACATCTTCATTTTGAGGTATTGCAAATCACTTTGGTGCTAATAGATAATTTACTGTGGGTCTTGAAAGATGACCAACAATTATGAAAATCTTTGGCCTGTGCTAAATATTGGCAGTCCTAAACTGGCCATGAATGAGTTAAGGAGTGCGGCTTTAATATTTTTAGAGCCTGGAACTTGTTTCGTTTGCTTTACAAGCGGAATGGAGATTAAGTCTGATTTAGAGACAGATCGTGTTGCGGGGAAAGTATTATGTCTGTATGAAATCAAGACAGGAATTGAATGGAAGTCAGCATTTCCGCCGTAGCCAGTTTCATTGCTAGACTGCTGTGGGACCTTGTTCCTATCGGAACAGGCCGGTTTGGTGGGGGGGCTAGTCGACGCTTGTGGACTTGGACCACGGAGGGGTCCAAGTCCACTGATGACAATGCACTTACTTAGGGACCGTATTGAGATTTACTTGCTGATAATGTAATGATGACAATGCACTTACTTAGGGACCATATTGAGATTTACTTGCTGATAATGTAATGATGACAATGCACTTACTTAGGGACCATATTGAGATTTACTTGCTGATAATGTAATGATGATATTGCAGTTACTTAGGGACCGTATTGAGATTTACTTGCTGATAATGTAATGATGATAATGCACTTACTTAGGGACCATATTGAGATTTACTTGCTGATAATGTAATGATGACAATGCACTTACTTAGGGA